>NC_134838.1:62714789-63026494 GCF_965363235.1 Mytilus galloprovincialis | reverse complement strand
TTGAACTTTAACCTTGTATTGTTTGGTTCAAACACAAAAATAACATATAAACAAACAAACAAATAAATAAAGCATCTCTTCTTCTTGGCGGTGTCTACCAATACTTGCATTCTACCCTAGTAAAAATAATCTTGACCTCTCCACATATAAATTTAAAAGTTTAAATTATTTCATGTAAAGGAGTATTTTTTTTAATATATTAATATAAGAAAGCAAAAAGCAAAACTGTAACAGACGAGGCACATTTAACAAACAATAATACTTAAATATATTGGTCCCTACAGAAAGGTACATTTTGGATACAGATAAATGTAAGGAGATGTGGGGTATATGTCAATGAGACGGCAACCCAACAATACAAAAAGAAACAAAATCTAGCGGTCAACATACAGTCTTCATCAACAGACAGGTGTCTTAACAAATGTCAAGTTTTGAATCACCCAACATCTTCAAAGTTGTGTCTTCAAATCAAAAAATTATTATCATTTTTTCTCAACTTTAACTTAGGTGTGATTTGCTCAAAACACACGAACAACAAATAAATATTCTTTTTGTATTTTTACTCAAAAATTTGTAAGGCACCATTTATATTTATAGTACTGTGTTTTTCAAAATGCATAGAAATCGACTCAATTATATTTTCAATTCAAGATACTGTAAAATTATTCTTGTAATTCTTGAAAAGACTTCTATAACATAACACCATGAATTTTTTTACAATATACCAAACTAAATTTGAAATACTACATTCAATGCACGTGGTGTAGATTTTGTTAACATTTTCTGAACTCAAAAGAAAAAGTTCTACAAACTATAAAAAAATAATTATTGACAACACAACAGTGACCATGCCATTTACTTGTGTAATTGTAAACTTATTTCTTTTGCTTTAATCATTATAATGTATATAAATAAATGAATAAACAATTGTAATATACAATTTGAATTCAAAATTAAATTCATAATAATAAACAAAGAGGTTTTGTGTGTAATATTATATTGCATATATGATAAACAAAGTGAATGGTTTAATAAAATTTCTTTGAACACTAGTTTCAATATCTTTTAAAGCTGACTATCGACTGGTATCGATCTTCATTGATGTTCTGGAAAAAAAGTATATGATTTATGATTAGACAAGGGAACATTATTACAGTAGGCACAAATGATCCAACAAGTAAAACAAAATCTGGCAAACAATGTGCATTTTAACATTATTATTTCATAAATTAGATTAAAATATGATAAAACAATGTTCACCTCAACGCATTATGAAACCAAATTAGGATGAACCTAGCGACAAACAAGAGTTAAACCATTGTCTGAACACTTTCTTGGTGGGTTATAAAAGTAAAAAAAAATTGTTTCTGGATTATGACAAAATCTCTAATTTTTTATTTATCCTCTTTCAAACTCATTCTTTTTGTAAGGGATATAAGCCGATAACAGTCCATTCTGTAAAATATTGGACAGGTCTGAGGCCGCAGGCCAAAGACTTGTTCAATATTTTACAGAATGGAGTGTTAGAGGCTTATATCTTACTTAAAACATTGTTGAACACGTCGAAAAAGGTAAAACAAGAGAAAAAGCATGCAAGGATTATTTTCATTAAGTATGAAAATTGTTTTGTGAATAAACTTTCTTTACATTAAAAAAATATCCTACATGTTGCCACTTTTAAAAGTAGCTCAACGTAAACAATAGACAAAAAGAAAGTACAGCTGAAGGTAAAGAACATGTATTGCTACGTGAAGATTAAGACACAGTGTATGCGTATCATCATTTCTGCATGCGCAAAGACAACTCATATTTTCCGCTCACAGTTTCCATTAATACCTTTACATGCGTGTTGTGTTTCAAAATGGATAAAGTGATGAAAGTATATTTTAACGAAAAAAAGAAGAAAGTGATGACGTTATTAGTGATTGTGTTGTTTCAAACTTTGGATAAAATCAGATGTGTATTCAGAATCTATTCAGATACATTATTTAAGTGTGGATTACAAACTACAAAGATGATATAGTCAAAGCAGCTAATAATGGCAAGTTTTATATATATTATATTTCAAAATGTAGTCCTTTCTATTAGGTTCTTGTTTCTTATCGGGTTTAATTTTTACTAGGTGAATGAGAAAAAAAGAATAGCATATGAAGAGTTCTTGTTCAATCATATCGAGTGCACCGCAATCGATTTTATGTCAAATATATAATCAATATGAAAAAATGAAGAGATAACAACATGCAATCAGTTATATTATTTTGTTGAAATTTCCAAGGGAAGACTGTTATTGTTTACCCAAACGGTACCACCTGAATACCCCCCCCCCCCTTTCCCCCTCTTCTGTTTTTTTTTTTTTTTTAATTTCTGCAAGGTCGTGTCGCTCTTTTTCGTTTATTTGTGTATTGAGTCCCTTGTGTTTTTTTAAATGTGTCCGAAACGTAATTTTGTCACAAATTTGTTTTTGAAAAAATATCTTTTATAAAACGATCACTGCGAACAAAGTGCGAATAGGACACACGATTGGTTTGTTTGACAGATAAAATTGAAATTTCCAAGGGAAGACTGTTATTGTTTACCCAAACGGTACCACCTGAATACCCCCCCCCCCTTTCCCCCTCTTCTGTTTTTTTTTTAATTTCTGCAAGGTCGTGTCGCTCTTTTTCGTTTATTTGTGTATTGAGTCCCTTGTGTTTTTTTAAATGTGTCCGAAACGTAATTTTGTCACAAATTTGTTTTTGAAAAAATATCTTTTATAAAACGATCACTGCGAACAAAGTGCGAATAGGACACACGATTGGTTTGTTTGACAGATAAAATGAGGTAATGTCTTACTTTATTCTACTTCCCATATTCATCGTCGTTTATAAGTGAAGTGCTGTATTATATTCACATTTAAACAATAATATCAGACTTAAAAAACAACAACTTGTAAATGAACATTGAAACCTGAAAATTATTTTAAAAAATATATATATCATAGTCCCCTAGTTCATGAAGGAAGTTCTAGATTTGCACTTTGTACACAGGATAAGGTTTAGGTTGTTCGTGGCCCTTGTATTGGAGGATGGTCTATCAAATTTGAGAAGCATTACTTTATTGGGTTTTTTTATTTTAATTGTAGGGGAACATGACGTTAGGAAGAATAAGAGCAACACCCGAGGTCAATTTTAGCAATATAAAGACGGACGAGGATAAATCTTTAAAAAAAAAAGAAATTCAGAAAAGAAACAAAAACAAGACTTACAACGAGCATAATTAACGTATTGAATTATTGCTAACAGAGACAACCCAAAAACACGAGAAAATGGCTGTGATATAAGTATTGGTAGCGTAAAAAATCAATTTGAAAGGGATTTCTTTCCTCAAGAAACCGTTGACAAGATTATTGTATTTGAAGGTGACTTTAATCAAATGTTTTTTTTAAAAGTGTTTTGTTCTATAGTTGTATTTTCGTTTACATGATGAAAACAATTGAGATGATTAGTATATTTTTTTTATTTCAGTGATTGAACTATCATTTATTTGTACGAATCTGTTATGCTACCTTAACCTGTCCAATACTTTTAAGAAAGATGAGGGCTATTCTTAAAAGTATTGGACAGCTAAAAGTAAAATAATGGTTTTTTGCAGGTAAATGATAGTCCAATCACTGAAATAAAGAACGGGTAAAACAATAGAATGACGTCACAACAATGTTTTAATTAATCCTAAATGGTATGATGTACTTACATATTTAAAGAAGGTATCAAATGGGTCGTTGGCAGGTGGTGGCTACTGTAAAAAGGCATAGATTGGTTAATGATATAGTATATATAGTAAATAATAAAGTGGTTAATAATATAGTATAAATAGTAAATAATAAAGTGGTTAGTAATTTAGTATAAATAGTAAATAATAAAGTGGTTAATAATACAGTATAAATAGTAAATAATAAAGTGGTCAATAATATAGTATAAATAGTAAATAATAAAGTGGTCAATAATATAGTATAAATAGTAAATAATAAAGTGTTTAATAATATAGTATAAATAGTAAATAATAAAGTAGACACAGTTGTTCTATATTTTATTGTAATTATTAGTTTACTTCCTGCTATTGTAATGTTCTCACAACAGGTGCCACATGTGCTTACCCTTCCGGAGCACCTGAGATTACATCCGGTTTTTTGGTGGGGTTAGTGTTGCTCAATCTTCAGTTTTCTTTGTTGTGTTTTTTGTACTGTTGTTTTTCTTTTTGTTTCTTTTTGTTTTTACATTTTTTGCCTTTGTCAGTTTTTTTTCAACTTATGAGTTCGAATATCCACTTGGAATCTTTCCCCTCTCTTTTTTATATTGTACCAAAATATATTTTAACTATCAAATGTCTTAAATTGTTGGTCTGCATACTTGTAAATTTGAATGAGTGAAACAATACACATAATTCAGTCTCTCACTTTTTTTTATCCCAAAACCAAATAAATGTATTATTGTTTCAGCAATACAGACAATAAACTTTGTCAACAGAATATTTCTTAACTTAAATCCCATCCTCTTTTGAGCATTTATGACCAATTCTCACAATTCAATTGATCACAAGATTTTACTTGAAAATGGGCAATATGAGAGGTGACACTATGGGAGAAGGAACTGCTTATATATAATTACTCATCAGGAGCATCTAAGTTCACCGTTGATTCTATGGGGTTTGCATTGCTGAATTTTTAATTTTTAGAGTAGTGTTATTTGTTTGTCATTTTTCGTTTGCTCATGCTTCTTCTGTCTCTCTTCTGTTATGATTTTTTTATTGACCTTTGCAACCTATCATCCCCCCTTTTTTTATTAATGTTAGTAATTTACCATACAAAAGATATACATACAAACCTGGTTAGTCATAAGTTCCCTTTGGTATATGAAAACTTTTTAGTCCCCTTAACAATGAATTTATTGATCCAAAGGGAAGTACTTTACATTAATATGAAATACATGTAGCAACATAATATTCCCATTAATTCTTTTAACTGTTTTGCTTATCGCTATAGTGAAATTGAGAAATTATTTTGAGCATATGACAAAAATGTCAATTATTTATTTAGATGTTCTATTGTGAGGTTAACTTTTCTTCTTTTTTTTCAAACATGTTTTTATTTCAAAGTTTTCAGTCCTACAAAGCATAATAAAATTACATTGTGCAAGAAGAATGTATTATCACAACAAATACATTTTATAAAAGATCATACTTCAGAACCAAATGTCAAATATCTGACCATTAGACATGTGTGGAGTCTCCGTAATAGAAAAAAAGCTATAAATAAAGGCAGTAGTATACCGTTGTTCAAAACTCATAAATCTATGGACAAAAACAAAATCGGGGTAACAAACCAAAACTGAGGGAAACGCATTAAATATAAGAGGAGAACAACGACACAACATTAAAATGTAACACACACAGCAACTATAATACAGTATTTGCTTTGTACATAAATTTATTTTAATAATGAAAAGAAACTGATATTAAAACGATAATACAAAAGCATAGAACATATGACCACTTTCACAATTTCACATGTCCATGTTCAGTGATAAGCAAATCAGGATCAAAACCCTGATTTCACATTCGATTTTAAATAATCACTTAATATAGAATATATCTGTTCTAACTTTCAAATTGATTTGATCACAATCACTTTTAACCAAAACTTAAATAAAAGGTAAACCTAAACTTTAAACTACCTTGAACCATGACTTAAACCTGATATTGGACTGACAAACACACCAACTGAAAAAAATCAATGCCCCCTACTACTTTAGGCAGGGCATACAAATACTGTACTAAATAATATATGGTGGGGGATATGGAATGAAAATACATTTGGTCAGTTGCATACATTGCATATAGCAAAAGGGAAATAGGGATGAGAAAGCAGTATATGTTATAAATATGAATTTCATGCAAATCCTTTTTATATGTGCCATTCTACTTGAAACAAATTTACAAAATTAACGGTTTTGGACTTTTCTTACACTTAAGGATCTATTAGTTATATCAAATCTACAATAGTTAAATGTTAGTAAGAACACTTCAAATTCCAATGTTTGTACTCTAAGTGTACTTACTTTTGGTTTGTAAGAATCTGTTGAAACTTTAATAAAAACATTTAACACCATTGCTCTTAAAATCGAAGACAGCAAATGGATCCTTGGATGAATGTAAATGCTAACTTTTCTGTCCTTTTGTTTGAATACTAAATGGCGAAGAAAATGGATCATTGGAATTATTGTCAAAAACTTTTAAAAATCCATCTGATGAATGAAAAGGATCACAGTCTGCAAAGGGATCATTGCTCTGAAGCGGATCTTCAATCACAAAACGACTACTTGAACCGGATGATTTTGAAGAATTCAAACTCAATGTATCACCATCTTGAGATGAAGCATTTAAATTATTATTTTCTTCAACTTTCTTTTGAGTATTTGAACCTAAGTTATTTTGACTAGATTGAGATTCTCCGAGGGATTTTTCGCTCAGACTTCTGCTCTGAGGTCTGGGTCGCGGTACGGGTATTATACTTGTCTTTTGAGATTTTGATGACATATTTCTAGGTGGTAATGCTGGATCCTCTCTGATGGCAGTGGCGTTGGAGGCCCTTCTTGAGAAATCAAAATTGTAACTGTCACTCTCTCCATTGTTTGCAGACGACGATGAATTGGTTTATTATCAGTATTGGCATTGTTGTTGCAAGCAGGTAATGCAGCACATTGCATTGCTGTGAGAGGATTGTTTATAAAGGATGTATCAAAAGGATCATGACGGCTTGTGTTGTCTTGAAGTTTGCAGCGTCTGGTAGAGAAAATGAATCGAAAGTGCCAAAAGTATCTTTTGAACTTGCCTGTACTTGTGGTTGATAAGCTTTTGCTAATTCGTTAATTGATTTTTTAGTAGCAGCAGTTTGTTGGGCAAACAGTTGTTTAGGAGTCTTGTCTGTACTCTTGGTTTTAATTTGACAAAGATCTCCAAAAGTATCTGTTGGAGGTTTTGAAGAGTCTCATCCTCCTCCACCTTGCATATTTGTCAGAGCTAAAACTGGTTCCCCAAATGGGTCATTGGTAGGTGCTGGCATTCCAGAATTTGCAGCTCCCCATGGATTAGGTTGATTAGGTACTGGACCTCCAAAGCCAGGGCTCTGTGGTACAGGGGGAAAACCTCCCTAAAAAAGAAAAAATAACATAATAAAATGACAAACTGTTTGTTATGTTTTATGTTTAAATAAATGGGGGATGTGTCCATGGGATACAGATGCTGCCCCCACTTGCATATCATATAAAGTTATAGAGGAACATAACTGAAGAACTGTAAAAGTGACACTACCTAAATTTGTATTTGATCTGAGTTTTGTGGTACATGTAATGTGTATTGTGTATACATGTAAGTTTAATAAAATTTGGTTGAGGCACAATTAAGTTAGAGAACGGAAACGAAAAATTCAGCAATTTTTCCATTTGTAAAGGGAAATAACTCTAGAATCGTAAAAGTGACATCACCAAAATTCCAACTTGATCTGTATTTTGTGGTAATAAGCATTATGTATAAGTTTCCTAACATTTGGTTGAGGCAAACTTAAGTTAGAGAACGGAAACGAAAAATTCAGCAATTTTTCCATTTGTGAAGGGGCATAACTCTAGAACAATAGAAGTGACACCCCTAAAATTCGAATGCTATCTGTATGTTGTGGTAATAAGCATTGTGTTTAAGTTTCATAACATTTGGTTGAGGCAAACTTAAGTAGAATGAAATTCAAAACAGTGTGGCTGTGGCCATTGATTGACACATTAAATTCATCCATTGACTGGGACAATTTACGTGAACGTTTGTCTGTAACGACCACTGTTCACGACGTACCTACGATAGACATTTAAACTGTGGGGTCACCAAAGGTTTCTTAACGCCTTTAATTATCAAATAATTCGAAAAATTAATCAGGAATAACCTTTATGTTTTGATTTATATAATTGATATAAATCAAAACATCGTGTTATTTTTGATTAATTTTTCGAATTACTTTATTAAGGTGTTGAGCACCTTTGGTGACCCCATAGTTTAAGTGTCTTTAAAAAGTACATAGTGAGCAGTGATCGTTACATACAAACGTTCACCTAAATTGTCCCAGTCAATGGATGAATTTAATGTGTCAATCGATGGCCACAGCCACACTGTTTTGAATTTCACTCTAAGAGACGGAAATGAAAAATTCAGCAAATTTTCCATTTGTAAAGGGGTATAACTCAAAAACAATAAAAGTGACACCCCTAAAATTCAAACTTGATCTGTTTTTGTGGTAATAAGCATTGTGTAGAAGTTTCATAACATTTGGTTGTGGCTAACTTAAGTTAGAGAACGGAAACGAAAAATTCAGCAATTTTTGTATTTGTAAAGGAGCATAACTCTAAAATGGTTAAAGTGACACCACAAAAATTCCAACGTGATCTGTATTTTGTGGTAATAAGTATTATGTATAAGTTTCATAACATTTGATTGAAGTTAACTTAAGTTAGAGAACAAAAACCAACTTTTGGACGTACGGACGGACGTACGGACGTACAGACGTACAGACGGACAAGGGTAAAACTTAATGTCATAATGGGCATAAAGAGATGCTAAAATTTATATAAACTGTCGAAATTTTGGGCATATTCTTTCAACTGTTTTGTCATTTTCAGTCTCACTGCAAAACTAGTTATTTCAACGCAATTTAAATTCCCTGCTACCTTGTTATCACATAAGCAACACGACGGGTGCCACATGTGGAGCAGGATCTACTTACCCTTCCGGAGCACCTGAGATCACCCCTATTTTTTTGTGGGGTTCGTGTTGTTTATTCTTTAGTTTTCTATATTGTGTCGTGTGAGCTGTTGTTTGTTTGTCCTTTTCATTTTTAGCCATGGCGTTGTCAGTTTGTTTTAGATTTTTTAGTTTGACTGTCCCTTTGGCATCTTTCGTCCCTCTTTTATAATCTGACTGCATATTTAGCTTATTTAACTATATACGTCAATTAAGATCATTTTCTTTTAATCTCTCTGATCTGTATAAATTAATCTGTTTATGTGGAATAATATAAATCTATGTGTTTTGTTCAAGTACATATATATCAGTGGAAAAAAGTCATCAAAGATACCAGGCTTGTAAATTTGTAAACAAGACGTGCGTGTCATCAAAAGAATCAGAGCGGAACAGATAATAATGTATTTTTTTGTAGTTTTTTTTCTTGGAATTTCTCATCTTCTGGATTTAGTACTTGTGAAAAGGATTAAATTCATTTAAAATAGCAATATAAAAATAAGGAGACGTGGTATGATTGCCAATGAGACAAATATCCACCAAAGTTCAAATGAAATGGATGTAGGCAATTACAGACAACTGTACGGCCTTCAACAATTTATAACAAAACAATTTAGGGAAAACATATGACAGACATAAACAAACGACAACCACTGAACTATAGGCTCCTTTTTTACAGTTAGAGTAAAAGTTCTCATTCAAGATAGTGATTTCATTTATTTTGTAAACAAAATAACCAGAAGTTCTCATTTCAGGACTTATATTTATGATTTAAGACTATTTGCTTATATCACAGCACCAAAACCATACATCTGCCTTTCAATGGGTAATAAAAATATGGTTTCAACACTTGCTTTTGTGAGTTAGAAACTTAAGTCTTACAAATGTATTTCACTGTATTTCTCAACTATTTTAAAAAATGGCATTTTACACCTTTGCACATTAAAACAGATTTTCTGCATTCTTCATATGTAGTATAATTTGATGACCTGTTAGAAATAAGCAAAAACAATGTTGTAACCTTAAAGTACACATATTTGGCTGTCATTCTATGAATTTAAATAAAGAATGAAGGACTTCTAGACCTGGTGTAAAATAAATTCAGGGGAAGTTGGCATGTATCCTTTATAGCATCCTTGAAATTTCATATCCTACCTTACTGCTTTTCATTGATTATCTAAACATATTGGCATAAAGAATCATTACCATCGGCTGTCCAAATGGCTTTGCAGCAGGTGCTCCAAAGCCTGGCTGAGATGTTGGAACTTCAAATCCTTGTTGAGCTGGTGTTCCTCCAAATCCTTAAAGTCATAAGAAACCTCAAATCAAAAAAAATAATGCATACGTTTTTTATAACTCAATGGATAGTTTTCATTATAAAACTTATGTACATATACTTTTTTCTGAAGAAAATTCTTTAATTTATTCATATTTAGAAGAAGTTTACTTTATTTCAATTGCTTCCTTCCAGCAAGCAATTCCCCCGACATATTTTCCGTATGCAAAGTGACCTCAGTGTGACCCATCTCGTAAAATTCCGGTGATCACAATACGCATGGATGTCCTTAAAATAAACTATTATCTGAATTTACATGTTAAACACGTGCTCAATTTCCATGCTTTATTGTTGATTTTTTGTCGATTGTTGACAAACAGGTGACAATCGTTAAACTTCGGCTTCATAACACGAACTTTAATTACCTGCCATATTTTCACAACAACACTGACCGATTGAAAAAAATTAACGATTATACGAAATTTACACGAAAAAAATGATAAATTCGTGCACAGAAGACTAAGTTTATGATGTTTGTATGCATTGGTTCAAGAATTGGAAGAACATAATTTTTCACCGGTCACTCGTTTCTTATGACTTTAATGTCCTAATCCAGTTTGAACTGTAAGTGGTGTTCCTGGTTGAGCACCAAACCCTGCCTGAGTTTGTGCACCAAATCATTGCTGTGGTTGAGGACCAAACCCTGGCTGAGCTGCATAACCAGCATGCAACATTCCTGGACTACTAGGTGGTAATGTAGGTTGATTTAAAAAAAGTCCTAATATAGCATTTTTATCAACTGGAGAGGCTGGTTTTGTACCAAATAAGTCGATATCTTGAAGGTCAGAGGATGTTGATGTTGGTACTCAACCAGCTGTGGATGTGGATGTGGGAGTACCCCATGGATAATTTGATGGAGATGATGTTGGTGGATTTTCACTTTCAAAAAATGTTTCTCGCTTGTTCATTCGCTCTATACCCTGCACAACAAAACTAAAGTATGTCTTATTCAAACAACATGGTCGTTTGTGTAGGAATAAGGGTTTTAATTGCCTCCCTTGCTTCAGCTTTGCTGCCCATCAAAGGATTATCAAAACTCACACAGCATTACAAAAAAATGCAGTTGTCATTCATAATCTTCTTTCTGATAACCTTTGTGTTATAACTGAAAGAAGTTTCCGAATATTGCCTAAAGCTTTTTATTTTCTATTAACAGATTTCACACTTCCAAAAAGATAAACAAACATTTTCTAATCTTTATTTTCCTTTTATTGTTTGCATTTTGATAAAACGCAGCAACATTGAAGACAGACTTATCCAAAGTTGTTGTACTTCTCATAACATGTTAAACCATATATACATTTCAATTCCATTTTTTTCTTCTTATTAAACTGGTTTTTGGTCGACTCCTTATTGAAGTTGTTGCCCTTTAGTTAGATTTTTCCCAATTTTTGTTTTTTGCCTATTATCTTGAAAGCTATAATAGATAGATGCAAATAAAAAAAA
This sequence comes from Mytilus galloprovincialis, assembly GCF_965363235.1. Lineage (NCBI taxonomy): Eukaryota > Metazoa > Mollusca > Bivalvia > Mytilida > Mytilidae > Mytilus > Mytilus galloprovincialis. Next base: position 63,014,901 of record NC_134838.1, on the reverse strand, counting down.
AATGATCAACAATACAAGATCCACAAATCAGCCATCATGGTCGAAGTCTTCAATTGACTCTTTATTTGAGTTATTGCCCTTTAATGATAACTTTTCCATTTGTTTGGCGTTTTTTGCCTATTATCTTCAAAACTATAATATATAAATAGAAACTTTAAAAAAGAAAAATGATCAGTAGGATTAGATCTACAAATACGTGAACTTGGCTGAAATTGTCTCTTAATTCTTAATAATGTTTCCCCTTTAATGATGATTTTTACAAAAATATGTGGCTATAGTTGAAGATGCAGGTGAGCTACACAGGCTCTAAAGAAGCTCTAGTTATAAGTGAAAAGTAGTACCATTGATTTAAGAAAACTATGCATTTCCAGATATGATTATGCAAATTGTTCTGGTTTTCTTTAGAATTTTGAAAAATATTTGAAAAGGGTTTTAACAGATACTTTTCTTTTAGCCTAGTGAACAGGTGGGTTTTGTAATTTTTACCTGTCATCAATATTAACCTCAAGTTTTGTGAAAAAAAAAAACAAATATTAAATGTTTGGCTACCAGGTATAAAGTTTTTTGTTTTTGTTTGATTTCTTTTGAAAATTACCCTTGAACTCAAAAACATGTCCCTTTTAATTTGAATCCGTTTTTCAGTATAATTTCTTTATCCTTAATTGATACAAATTTTGCTAAAATCGGACCATTATCTCTGCCACTCCTTTTCCCGAATCGGTGAATTGAAACAAAGTCGACTCTTTTGTTACTATTTAACTGTTGTTTGATAAAAGAATTAAGTGTATCTTCTGTGTTTTATCAAAGAGCATCCTTCAGCACTTGAATCCCAAAATGCAAAAAAAAAAACAAAAACCAGTTTAATTAGAAGAAAAAAATGGAATTGAAATGTATATATGGTTTAACATGTTGTGTAGAAGTACAACAACTTTGGAAAAGTCTGTCTTCAATGTTGCTGCGTTTTATCAAAATGCAAACAATAAAAGGAAAAGAAATGTTTGTTTATCTTTTTTGAAGTGTGAAATCTGCTAATAGAAAATAAAAAGCTTTAGGCAATACCTGGAAACTTCTGTCAGTTTTAACACAAAGGTTATCAGAAAGAAGATTATCAATGACAACTGCATTTTTTTGTAATGCTGTGTGAGTTTTGATAATTCCTTTGATTGAAAGTAAAGCTGAAGCAAGGGAGGCAATTAAAACTCTTATTCCTACACAAAGGACCATGTTGTTTGAATAAGACATACTTTTGTTTTGCAGGGTATAGAGCGAATGAACAAGCTAGAAACATTTTTTGAAAGTGAAAATCCACCAACATCATCTCCATCAAATGATCCACGGGGTACTCCCACATCCACATCCACAGCTGGTGGAGTACCCACATCAACATCCTCTGACCTTCAAGATATCGACTTATTTGGTACAAAACCAGCCTCTCCAGTTGATAAAAATGCTATATTAAGACTTTTTGGAAATCAACCTACATTACCACCTAGTAATCCAGGAATGTTGCATGCTGGTTGTGCAGCTCAGCCAGGGTTTGGTGCTCAACCACAGCAAGGATTTGGTACTCTTTACCAATATGTTTAGATAATTAATGAAAAGCTGTAAGGTAGGATATGAAATTTCTGTTGAAACCATATTTTTATTACCCATTGAAAGGCAGATGTATGGTTTTGGTGCTGTGATATAAGGAAATGGTCTTAAATCATAAATATAAGTTCTGAAATGAGAACTTCTGGTTATTTTGTTTACAAAATAGATGAAATCACAGTCTTGAATGAGAACTTTTACTCTAACTGTAAAAAAGGAGCCTATAGTTCAGTGAATTCCATGGCTGTTTATTTTTAAAATTTATTGCTAACTCCATTAATGTACGTACTTACACTCCATTTTCTATTGACTTTTATATGGTTTGATTATTTAATATTCTCATTCATCAACTTTTTTAATCTTCTCATTTTTGTGGTCTCTATCGTTAAGCTGGAAACAAAATTGTGAATAGATAATATAAATATACGAATATGTTTATGGTGTTTTGAAAAAAAAACATGTGAATAAATAAACTCATCATAGATACTAGAATTACATTTCGTATTTACGCCAGACGCGCGTTTCGTCTACAAAAATACTCATCAGTGACGCTCGATGTTTTTGTCTTACATACCATAGATCTGCGCTTCTTATTTTAAAAGCAACGTTAATCGTGATTTTCGAAAATCTTGTAAAGTCTTTAGGGGAGTTCTTTGAATGGTAAAAGGCTCTTTTATTTAACGGAAACTATGTATTATTTACAAATACATTTAGAATGACAAGCATGGAATATCACTTATACTCCAGTTACACTACAAAACAAAACACACATACAGGCGTAATCTTGTAATAAAGATTCCTTTTTGACTCTCGAAAGAACATTCTTGAAAAAGTACAATAACAAAAAAACCGACATCCGAGGAAAATTAAATTCGTAATGTCTTTTATCAAATGTCAAAATTTAAAGCTCAAACACATCAAACGAATGATCAACATCAATACACATGGAAACAAATATTGCAACACCGAATTAAAATTCAAATAAAAAAAACAGTCTTTATCTTTTTGTGAAATTTTTTTTTAAAATAGAATTAGTTAGACATTATTTAAACCTGAGTTTAATCAATAAATATCGACTCGATAAGTTCTTATCTGCACATGTAGCTTCTGTACCCATAAACAATAAAACAAATGTTTTTATCCTCATTGTTTTAAACATTAAAAAAAAAACAGTTTATAAAAATATGTGATTGACACCTTGTAACGGGTCCTCCTAAACTCTTAACTGCAGCGAGATGGCAGATTATCAGCATGAGAGAAGCAGGTATGTCGCTGTGACAATTGTACGTATTATTGGTCATCACCATTCCACTATAAGTCGTTTTGAGAAAAAAAATCAGGCAACAAACGATGTTCAAGACCTTCTGAGATCAAGAAGACCGTCTAAAACATCTGCTACGGAAAATAAAGCATAATGAGGGTTGGTCAGAAGGAAACCCATTGCAAACAATACAAACAGAGAGTGGTTGCCATAATACAGGAGACTTTAAACAAAAACTGTTGAAGATCGACTCATCACTACTGGTTATCGTGCGATAAGACTATTTATGGGTCGACCTTTGCTTATGAACAGACATACAATAGCCCGTATCCAATGTAATGCAGAGCTCGTCAAAGTTGGATATTAGCATCGTGGAGGAAGATCCATTGTTCCAATGGAATTCGGTTTATCTTCCTTGGTCCGATCGTAGCCCGGAATTGAACCATATCGAGCATATATGGGACACGATTGGGCGTAAATTGCGCGAAAGGACACCACAGTTCAAACATGAAATAAGCAATGCCCTTCATCAGGAATGGTTGCGGTTAACTCAGCAACAAATTAATCGACTGGTGGCATTAAGTATGTTTCAATTTTATTTTACAAATATTTTATCATATTCTATCCAAAATAAGAGGTTAATTTTTCAAGGTTTAAAAAATCAAGGTGTTGCAACACATTTTTCCATGTTTATATCTTATTCATGACTTGTTACAGACAAGTAGAAAATTGTAGATTAAATCAGGTTTTATAGCTAGCTAAACCTCTCACTTGCATGACAGTCGCATACAAATCCATTATATTGACAACGATGTGTTAACAAAACTAACAGACATAATAGGTAAAACTGTAAACCACAGGGGTACAGCAGTCAACATTGTGTTATAATTCTAATCACTGTAAAATAAAATAAATAGGTTAACAAAGAAAAGCAATAAACTTATATAAACAAAGCACATAAGCAACCCCGAAAGACAAGAATACAAAAACTTAACATAGCACAAAAGCACGACGAAGGGATGTATAGGTACGGAGCTACGTCAAAAGTAGAATAACAATAAATATTGAACTCCGAGGAAAATTCAAAAAGGAACGTCCCTAATCTAATGGCAAAATCAAACAATAATGAATAACAACTGTCATATTCCTGTCTTGGTACAGGATAGATATTACAAAAATAGACTAAACAGGAAACATAATTAACTACATTGGCTAATGGATATCATGTAAAATTTCACAATTCTAAAGCAGCACCAATGGTTTTAAATCATGCACTGAAATAAGAACATATAGATGGCATATACCAAAATATGAAAATCACCATGCGAATCAACACTCAGTCTTTATATTTATTCAGCTCATCGTTTAAAATAGCAGAATTGAAATCAATATATCTTCTTGTCAGATCCTTTAACTTTTCGTTGAAAATGCTGTCTTTATATTTATAATGCCTCCAATTTTTCTAATTTCTCAGAATATGTTTTGATGTAAAGGGCATGCAAAAAGGACAATACCAGTGTTATCTTTTCGTCAGACGACGTTGACATGGTTGAGATCATAATAAATAACTTTCCAATAAATGTTAGATAATTAAGAAAGGTTCCTCACAAAGTGTATAATTTTCATTTACTATTTTATTCAAAGATGTGGGAACACTTTATTAATAACAATAATTTCCCATCACTGTCATGACGTATACAGAAAACCTCCAGCGTAGGTACAAGTACACTTTAATATTGAGTAGCACTTGTCTTCAAATCAGTTGTGAAAATTCCATTTAATGTAACAGCTAGGGGAAAACCAACAAAAGCTGAAATAGCATTCACCCCTGATTGCAATAAATGTATGTACGTAAAGAGTAATGGTTACAAGAGCGCAATTATTTGTTTATAAGATGGTATTCAGAATAGAATCCTATACCTGTATACGGCTTCTGATTGGTTGCTACAGGATTGGAATTACATTTAATCGTCGGACCCATTAAAAATAGCCTTTTTCTTTAAGCGAAAAAAGTACAACTGCATTTTAAGTCAATTTGAGCCGCATGACCCTATATATTTTTGTAGTTGTAATGCAACACTGGAATTTCTAGTAACAGGAACTGCTACCCGTTTTTCCCTAGTTTGTGTAGTCTTCGAGAAAAAAATCCGGAACACTAGTAGTACCCTATGGAAAATGCATTACGAATAATTGCGCTCTTGTAGCCTATAGCTAATTCCTGTGTAGATTATTATCTGCATACACTGCAACAAAAGACATAAGTCTGTAAATACTACAAACAAATTAAGTGTAGTGTTGTTTAATAAGAAAGGATGAACTTAGGGAAAACATTTGATAATCAGTCACGAATCATATGTTATTGAAACTTGTACATTCGTTTCGATAAACACATGCGGACAAATTGAGATGGGTTGTATATGATACTTTAACAAAAAGATATAAAACAAAATGTTCAAACTACGACAATAAAATGTACTAAACAAAGCGGCATTCTGTCTCTTCCTACTTACAAGTTATGGCACATAAAAGGTTTCTATCTGAATTAAAGTGCAAACACTTGTTTTGGCGTTTTGGTCATTTTAAACATGTTTACCTTAAAATTTGAAGTTTTTTCTCATAGTTCTTCGCTTACTTAGTATCTATAAAAGAGGAAGTAAAAAGTTAGTTACCTTTTTACAGGAAAAAGCACAGATGAAAATTATGTTTATGATAAAAATTGAGTAATAAGTATTTTTATTGAGCAATAATATTCCTAATTGGCCACACAACGTACTATATCCTCAAAATACTGACTGTCGTTTGTTGTAACTAGTTAACAAATTCCGTTGTTCGATATATAAAGTTACCTTTGAGCTATTAACACGATTAAAGTATGATAAAAATACACTTGGAAAAACCACAGGTTAATATTTTTTTGAGACGTCGTTCAGATTTCAACCGAGAATTAAGTGTTTTATGATTTGATTACGTTGTCGGCATTGGCTTCCTGCAGATACATAAATCGTGTATTATAGGTGCTTATAAATTTGTTAAGCAACAGTGACTGAACATGGACGGGACAATGATTATGCATTCACTTATAGTGATTTCTTTTTTGAATACACAAATTGTACATTCAAAAACACAGGTAAGAACTTTATTTGTCCGGGTGAAAGGTCATGCTTCAAAAAATAAATGTGTCAAGCAAAAATAAATATATACGTATTGTGGCTTATGCTTTCTTGATTTAAAAATCCAGTTTATGCAAATTGTCTTAGGAATATTCGTATTTTATCTGAAGACAAGAAAAAAATTATTTTAGAAGTCAATGTTTCAGTGTTATTGTGCTACGGTAAATTTTTTAATCCTTGACATTAATTTTGGCTAAAAAATGTATGTTTTGATTATATTCATTTATGGGTTTCCTTCGTGACACATTTGTTTGTTTTAATTGTGATTTCGTGTTACACAGTATTAACTATTTCACCCTTTTTGTGACATTGTTTACCTATTATGTATTTTTGTTTTGTTCACACATTGTTGTCAATATAATGGATTTTTATGCGATTGTCATACTAGTGAGAGGATTTGCTTGTTACAAAACCAGCTTTAATCCAATATTTTGACCTTAAGGAAATGCCGGCTACAAGTCAGGATAATGATAGTTGTTATCCATTCGTTTGATGTGTTTGAGCTTTTCATTTCGCAATTCGATTAAAGACTTTCCGTTTTGAATTTTCCACAGAGTTCGGTATTTTTGTTATTTTACTTTTTAGAGAAGTAAAGTATTGCAATTAAGTCTACGTATCATATACATATGCTTTCATTTTGGAAACAAAATGTCCAAATAGTTTACCCTTGGTTACGTATGACGATATTTTCCTATCAAGCTATCTTCGTTCCTTTCAATAAAAAAAACACGCCTCCCTATCCTCTGTTTCAGCTGTATGTCATATTAAGTGACCTTTCATATAGAGGTGGTTTCCTCCCCGTTACTACAAACGAATCACCAATGACTGGTACGACACACAACTCGAAACGGGTATCAAATGTTTTTAATTCAACGTCATTAAACCTTCTAGTGTCCGTCCTCAAGCTTTTGCTTATGTTTCGGCGGCAACATTTTATCATGGGAAAATAAATCCAAATGTTTTGTATTTATGGGTTTAAATATATTTATTACATTGGTTGCAATGAAATACATTGATTTCCCAGTGAAATAAAAACCGATAATTTACATGTGAAATAAACAAGGTTATTTCACTCTCTGACGTCATACAACAATAGGCGTTGTCAAGACGTTATCGATAACATCGGATCAAAACAAAATGAAAACGCGTAGAAAAAGATATAGTTCCTTACTTTTTGTCTTTAATTTACTTAAAAAAGCCTTTTGTCAATGTAATAAAAAGAATAACTAATCAAAGAATTCAAATATCGAAAAATATTCAACTCGTGGCCGAAAAACACTGATTATTAACTCATGCGCTACGCGCATTCGTGAATTAGTGTGTTGTTCGGTCACTCGTTGAATATTTTTCTCTATTTTAATTCTTCGATTAGTTATTCTATAAATAACGTGAAATGCAGTTTCTGTTACGTCTTTAACGATATAATAGATAATAAAGTCTATGCTTGAAATAAACAACGTAAGAAATTTTAGAACAATGTTTTTTGATTATTTTCTTTTTATCAATTACATTCATTTTACGTGAATGCGAAGATAATTTCTTCTTCAATATTTAAAATCATAAAATCAAATGAAATATTCGGACTCAGCGGATACTACTTTACCAGCTGTGACATATTATATGAGCAATATATTCGCCTGGCAGACCGACAAAATTCAATCTCGTACAAACTTTTAATTTTAGAGCATTTTGGTTTTCATACTAATATGTAATTATAACTTGGGGATGGGGACGCACATAACGACATGTCTGTTGGCCTTCAACAACAGTGTTCGCTTCAGGTTATGATTACTATAATTGCTCTTCCTAAAAAAAAACATTAAAACACCTCAAGCCGATTTCTCTTCGTTCAGTTATTTGTTTATTTGTATAATGTTTTGTATGACAGTACTTTTAATTCATTTGACCGTTTCGTTGACGAAAATCATAGAGACCGCTTCGGAAAATGAATATTCATGCATATGGTATATTATTTTGTTTTTCAGAATCCTAGAATATATTATATGCACATAACATCTGATGTGAAATTCCGATTTGCAACAACTTTAGTTACCAGCAAAGTTGCTAACAGTGCAAAAGCTTCAGTTGAAGCTCATTTTGAAGTCACTCTTCCAGATGCAGCATTTATTACAGAATTTGTTATGTAAGTTTAAATTTTGATGTTGCTAAAAAGTAACGAAGACATAAATTCAAAAGACAAAATTTAAAGTTTTGATATACTTTTGGCCCATTTCAGTTCTTTCACTTAGTACTAAGTTTTAGGTTCAATTGCATTTTAGACCAAAACAATATGCATATAATGGTGCAGAAAATAGATGTTGTATAACTAAACAATCTTTTACAAAACCTAAACTGTTTCATAAGAACGTTGCAAAACCGATCCATAAGAGCGCATATTTAATTCTTGCAAACTGCAATTAATTAATACAATAGAAAAATCAAATTAATTTAAAAAAATGTCGCACTACTTTTTTTTTTCTCATCTGAAAACTAACTATAATTATTTTAGAATATTAATAGATGGTGCTGTAAATTTTTCAGGGAAATTGATGGACAGTTGTATCCCGGAGAAATCAACGAGAAAGCGAAAGCGAAAGAGAAATATGATACAGCAAAGAAGAAGGGTCAAAGTGCTGGACATGTGGCACAAAAGTAAGTACACGATCACAATAAGTTATTAGATGTTTCAAGTAAAAGAGACCAGAGTCCTCGGTCATAAAACTATACTCAGAACTTACGAGTACAAATTAGTGCTCGAAACAACAAATCCAGTTTTTTGATTGGTTGATTTTCGAGTCTGAGTACCAAAATCGTGCTCGAAACTTTTATGACCGCAAGGCCTGTTAGATGGTATAAATGAGTTTATTTAAAGAATGGTTTCTGATTTTTAAACTTTAAACAGTTACTAATTAGCTGTTATGTCGCTTAGATATTCTTAAAAGCGAAAATACTTAATTTTTAAATGATTAAATGCAAAACTTATAAAGCTAGTTTATGAATAAAATTGAAGAAATAAAGAGCAGGTTATGTTTATGCTGAAAAAAATGAAATCATTAAATTCATACCAAACAATCATCAAAAGTAATCACAACATTGCATGGCCGAATTTACGTCAAAGTTTCAAAAATGCAACGAGTACCCAAAATTGCAGCCATTTAGCAAAAATATCAGCGGAAATCTTACAAGTTTTCTTAGAGACTAAGCAAGTCCAGTTTTTGTCGTGTTTGTATGTGTGAGTGTTGGTGGGTGATCGTCTTTCGTCATAGCTAAATAATTCAAATTTATACAAAATGTTCACAGTATATATCGACTAAGAAATAATCACTATGAAAAGTAAAATCTATGGAATCTTTTATATGCGACGTCTAAAAAAACCTTGTTTTGAAAATTAGCAATTAAAATGTGTAACAGACATCAATTTCTTCAAAAATAGAATAAAATATGGACTATAAATTGTCAAATTGTTCTAATCAAAATATCGGTTATTTAATTTAAGGATATGAAAATTTAAGGATAGACGTAATTTGGTTCCGTTCATCAAGTTAAAGAATTGTGGATCGGCCATGTTTTTATTCAATATGGATTCAGAATTGATTAGTAATCAAAGGTACCAGGATTATAATTTAGTACGCCAGACGCGCGTTTCGTTTACATAAGACTCATCAGTGACACTCATATCGAAATATTAATAAAGCCAAACAATTATAAAGTTGAAGAGCATTGGGGATCCAAAATTCCAAAAAGTTATGCCAAATACGGCTAACGTAATCTATGCCTGGAATAAGAAAATCCTTAGTTTTTTTAAAAAAATTATAAGTTTTCTAAACAGGAAATTTAGAAATATGACCACATTATTGATATTCATGTCAACACCGAAATGTTGACTACTGGGCTGGTGATACACTCGAGGACGAAACGTCCACCAACAATTGATGAAACAATCAAGTAAATAAGAACACATCTACAAAATAAACACAGAATGGAAAATTTTGTCTTGAATAATATAACCAAAATAGGTGCAACTTTGTGTACCCTCACGTTAGATATTAACGTAATATTCAGAGAAGAACAACGGCCTAGAATCATTGAAAAATGTCAGTAAATGACACATTGCACCATCCTTTATTACAAATAACATTCCATTTTATTGCAGACCAAGACATACCAACCGATTCAGTGTTGATGTAAACGTAGCAGCCGAGAGTAAAGTTACCTTTAATCTTACTTACCAAGAATTATTAGAGCGAGTCTATGAACAATATGAGCATATAATATACGTGGACCCAGGCCAGATTGTGGAGGATTTCAAGATTGACGTGTATATTCATGAGTCAAGAGAAATTACAAAGGTCTCAGTGCCACCGTTGCGAAATGATATTATTTTGGGGACTATAGGTAACTAGTTGAATGATAAAAAATGGTTAGAGACATTATTATTTATGTCAGTGGTAATTGTAGAAATTACCATTTAAATGATGAAATTATATTAAAGTTAATTCGGAGTCAAATTTGTTCGTTCAGTGTATGTTCAATTAATGTAAGTATATATTTTGATAAAATTAAGCCATTTCAATTTATGTTTTATAGTGTGTTTTATTATGTTGTGATGCTACACTATTGTTTCAGATAAGGGCGAAATCTAAATGTTTAAACCCGCTGCATTTGTTAGCACCTGTCAGGAATCTGATTGTCGGTTTTTTTTATGCGGTTCTTAAGTGTTTCTCGTTTTTTAAATAGATTAGACTGTTGGTTTTCCCGTTTGAGTGGTCTTACACTAGTCGTTTTAGTGTCCTTAAAAGCTTGCTGTTCGGTGTGAGCCAAGGCTCTTTGTTGACCATATTTGACCTAATGAGTATAATGGTTTACTTTTAGAAATTGTTATTTGGATGGGGAGTTGTCACTTTGGCACTCATACCACATCTTCTGATATCTACTTATGTTTTATATTGTTCAAATGTTAACGGTTGCAAGGCATTAAAACGGATGCTTTCAAGTTTTTACATAATTAAGTATACGGCTCCGATTGATGGACAACCGTTCACATAGTACAACCTCTAACCTGGTCTTTAGCGAATGCACCAACAGATATATGTTTTTTAAATTTTATTCTTTATTATCGAGATGGAAAGACCTTCAATTGTTCAGAGAGTTTTTTAATATATTTTTTGTTTTATTTCTAACAGAAGAGAAAAACGCTTTGGCTATCATCGAGCGACCAACACAAAAGTCTGCCACTATTCATTATGCACCTACAACCGATGACCAGAAACAGATGTCTGACCAGGGAATATCAGGGTTGTTTGTTGTCGAGTATGATGTCCAGAGAACATTTGATGCTGGTGAAGTCATGGTAAATGAAATAATTCTAATTTGCTCTCGGTTGCTTTCAGCAAAACATGAAATAGTGGGACCGTATCAGCTTTATGTGCGTTTTTAACATATTCATATTCAACATTTCAACTATCTAGTTACAAATCCAAAGGCGCTATTTTTAAAAGGCCTAACCGCACCCACCGCTTTATATCAAAAGTTTTTTGTCAATATTTGAAGAAATGGAGGATTAAAGGTTGTATATGACTACCATATTGTATAGGAATTATTGATAAACAACCCATTGACTTGCATGAAATTCTGATATATACTTCGCATCCGATTCAATAAACATGGTATATGCAAATTGCCAAAAAACGGTAGTACCATTTAGGTAAATAATTTTTAAGGAAGTTTTGTAAAGTCTCATCTATTGATTTTACTTGATGATTTTGTTTAGGTGTTTGTTTTCTTTCTACAATGGCAAAATTATTTTCATAGATTTTAGATAAATGGGTTTTTTAAAAACATATCGTGCATGCATCACAATAAGCACGTCATTTAATCGTTTTTAACAGGTTGTTGACGGATACTTTGTGCACTTCTTTGCACCAGAAGGTATGGATCCTTTACCAAAAGACGTCTTATTCATCTTAGATGTTAGTGGATCTATGTCGGGCACTAAAATAGCACAACAAAAGAGTGCCATGAAAAGCATTTTGAAAGATCTTTTCGAAGGTGATCGTTTCAACATAATGCTGTTCAGCAAAAAAAATAATTTGTGGCAGCAATCATTATTGTCTGCTAGCAACAAAAATAAACAGAAAGCACTTCAATATGTTGAAAATATGAAAGCAGACGGAGGTAAGCATATTGTAAAGAGTAAATGCCAAACAAAGTTTTAAAAAAATCTTTCTCCATTTTTTTTTATAGATTTGATTGGTTATTTGATTTGTGTTTAACGCCATTTTCAGCACTATAGTGCTATATCGTGGCGGTTCAGTTTTAATTTGTGGAAAAATCCGAGGTTCCCGGAAAAAAACACCAACCTTCGAAAAAATAAGATAACAAAAGGCTATTATTTTACCTCAATAAAAACAAACGATAAATAAAAAGGCGAATCAAAATATGAAATACACAAAGTAGTGCAATCATAATAAAGAAAATATGGTACAATATGGTGGATATTATTTAACTTTATTTGTTTTAAGAAATGAATGCTTCTTTTTTCAATTTTATTGAGGTGTAAAAGTGTTGACAGAAGCACATTTTGTATGAAGCGCTGAAGCGCATCATTTTAAAAATGTGTGCACGATCAACACTTTTACAACCCTATCAAATTACTAAAAGAAAAATTTATTTCTTATTATCACATTTGTTATGCTATTAGTAAGACCACAACAAAAAAGTTTTATCAAGTTTTTTCGTTTTATATACCTGTGCACTTTTGTGGAAGCACGTGTGTTTACGAATGTAAAATTTCATTTTGATATGAAGGTTAATTTTTGATTGACGCGAGATTGTTTTTAGCTAATCAAACTAACGAATTATCGTTTATATGTCTTTTTGGAGATTTTAATGCTCGAACTGCAGAAGATTCAGACTTTGACGTCGTTAATTTTGAAGAATTTTAAGGAATGTTAGACATTGAAAACGAGGGTAGTTGTACTTTAGAGGAGTTAAATACAAGTCGATTAAGGAAAAGTACGGATCACAAAAAAAATAATTTTGGTAACTTGCTTCTTGAATTTTGTAAGAATAACAATATGTTTATCCTAAATGGAAGAATATGTGAAGACAAAGGTCTGGGTAGTTTTACATGTAAAAACACCAGTGTAGTTGATAACAATATTGCTTCCCAAAATTTTCTTAAGCTGAGTATTAAATTCTAGCGTTTTATTTTCGGATATTCATAATCCGTTGTCGTTAAAGATTAAATGTTATGAAAAACAAAACGACGTCAGTCATGATGATGACATGCCTGAGGAGAAGATTAAGAGATGGGAAAATGAACAATTAGACACCTTTATTAGTAACATTGATAGACTTAAAGTAAATGAAATACTAGCTCAGTCAACGGAAATGGTTGAAAAAACAAGTGAAAACTCAATTATTAATAAAGTTGTTGAGGATGTCATTTACTTACAAATGGGGCAAAGTCTACATTCGGCACATTTACTAAAAGACGTAAGCATACACAAAATATAAAAAAAAAATCAAAACCATGGTTTGATAGCGAATGTAAGGAAGCTAGAAAAAAGTTTCGGTCTAGTAGACGAAAACTTAAGCGAAACCATACTAACGAAAAAGTCAATGGAACAAAGAAACTAGCGAGTAATGGATAAGAGCATTCGTAAACATAGAAAGAAAATTAGACAAAAGATAGAAAACTTAAAATCGATTAACCCGAAAGAATACTGGAAAATTTTGAACGGTGGTAAAAGGGGAAACAATCCATGTGTACCTATTAATATTTTGTTTGATTATTTTAAGAATTTAAATTTAGGAAATTCTGAAGATGAGGAGATTGTTTTAGAAAATCAGAACAATGTAAAAAATTTAAATGTTATGTTAAACTCACCTATTACAGAAAAGGAAATTGAAAAATCTTTGAGAAAGTTAAAAAAAATACTAAATCCTCGGGTGATGTTGTGATTGTAAATGAATATTTAAAACACTCTTTTAGTGTTATGTCACAGGCGTTTGTGAAACATTTTAATATTATATTTGACAGTGGAATTATTCCTGATATTTTGGTTTCCGAAAATATAATACCTTTATTTAAGAATAAAGGTAACAAACATGATCATAGCAATTTAAGACCTATAACAGTTATAAGCTGCTTTGGGAAATTATTTACTTCTATTTTGAATTCACATTTGAATAAATTTTCTGATGATTTTTGTTTATTATGTCAGAATCAAGCTTGTTTCAGAGAAGGTTATTCTACTATAGATAATTTATTTAATCTACATGCTTATTAGTATCATGAAAAATAAGAAAAAGAAACTATTCTGTACATTCGTAGATTTTGCTAAAGCCTTTGATACTGTTTGGAGAAAGGGTCTCTGGCATAAATTACTTGTAAATGACATTAACAGTAAAATGTATAAAATATTAAATATGTACACTGGTTTTAAATCTCGTATTGTGTATAATGGTGAAATGTCAGAATACTTTTTATGCAATATCGGTGTAAGACAGGGTGAAAATATGTCTCCTATTTATATTCATTGTATTGGACGATCTTCAGCAGTTTATTGGAGAAACAAATGTATGTGGTTTAAATTGTATTACTGATGAAATAGAGAATGAGTTTGATATCTACTTAAAACTGTGTGTTATTCTACGCAGATGATACAGTGTTATTTTTCGGATAATGCACCCGATCTACAGTTGCAATTAGATATATTCTTTGAATATTGCAGTACCTGGAAATTAAAAGTTAACACAAGTAAAACTAAGATTATATTTTTTTCTGGTGGTAGATTACCCAAAAATATTAACTTTATATATGATGGAAATCCATGTGAGATAGTCAACGAATTGACATACCTTGTGTTAAATTTTTCAAGAACAGGTAGCTTTATGAGTGCTAAGAAAATTTTAGTTAGAAAAGCAAATAAAGCAATGTATGAAGTATTGAAAAAGGGGAGGTTGCACAACTTGTAAGTGAAATCACAATATGATCTATTTGATAAAATCGTGAAGCCAATCCTCCTGTATGGGTGTGAGATTTGGGGTTTCAGTAAAACTGATATTATAGAAAAAGTGCACTTAAAATTTTGTAAACTATTACTAAACCTTACGAAGTCGACACCTAATTTTATGATTTATGGTGAACTTGGTATTTATCCCATGTCTTTATATATACAACTGCGTATGGTTAATTTTTGGTCAAAAATGGTAAATGGGGATGATAACAGGATTGCTTAAATATTATACATTCAAATTCATGTTCTTGAAGAATTCTGGCAACCAATTTAGGTCAGATTGGTTGAAATACGTTAAAGATACATTAGATAAATGTGGATATAGCAATATATGGTTGTCACAAGGAAATTTTAATTCTAAGTGATTGGGTATTAGTTTAAAACAAAAGTTATTTGATCAGTTTCAACAAAAATGGAGAGATGATATTGACTGTTCATCAAAAGGTTTGGCCTACAAATTGTATAAACAAAATTTTGAATTTGAGGAATATCTGAATATTTTAAGTGATAAAGATAGAATAACATATTGTAGATTTCGAACGGGTAACCATAAGTTACCAATCGAAACTGATAGATGGAATAAAATTGACCGAAACCTTAGATATTGTAACTTATGTCATTGTAACGAGATTGGTGATGAATTTCATTACACTTTGCAGTGTAGTTCTTTTGCAATTTTCGAGCACAATATCTGGATACTTTTTTCTTGCACAGATGTAACATACTAAAATTTGAAAAACTATTTCAGTTAAAAATTAAAAATAAGTTGAAAAAGCTGTGCAAATTTCTCAGGGTTATAACTTTTCAAGTGAGTCTTCCTGGTTAATCACCACTCTTTGCTACTATACTGTTTATTTTATTTTATTTCATATTTTCATCTCATCTTGTCATGTGTGTTTGTGTTATGGTATATAACTTTTGATGAACTTCTTTTGTACCATTGTAACTTTATGGTGTTTGAGAAATAAAGAATCTTGAAACATACATGTAAATGTACATGTAATCTAATTACTATTAGATCAATTCGGAGAAAATACCAAACGTCCAATCAAGCAGGCAATACAAAAAGTAAATACCAGCAAGAACCCACACTCGGGGTGAACCCAGATACTCAAACTATATAATAAATTTGCTTACATGTTTGATAAGGCATATATATATATTCGGATTGATAATATGTTTTCCTTTCTAGACTATAGTATATGGTTTGATTGCTTTAAAGGTAATGCATATAGAACAAGAAAAGTAAATTATTATAGTCATTATGATAGATATCTTTTGTATACTGTACTTGATGTTTTCATTTTCTTTTTTTTTTCTGAAGTGACGAATATCAACGGTGCACTTTTGTCAGGAATTCGCTTTTTGAATTCTATTCCAAGTAACGAAACTACGGGAAATCGAAAGAAAATTGTGGTATTTCTTACTGATGGGCAAGGCTATTACGGAGTTGAAACGGTCCTTGATAATATCGACAGGAAAAATATCAAAGGGTTGCCTATTTATAGTCTTGCCTTTGGAAACTATGCAGATTATGAATTTGTAAAAAAAGTTGCAGTAAAAAATAAAGGCGTTGCTAGGAAGATATTTGAAGATTCTGATGCATCGCTACAGATAAAGGGGTTCTACGATGAAATTGCATCGTCAGCATTACAAAATGTTTCTTTTAAATATCTTGAAAAAAACACAGATGTTGCTGAAAATGCAACAAAAAGGAACTTTGATACGTTTTTTAACGGAAAAGAATTAGTAATTGCTGGCAAACTATCCGACGACAACATACAAGTGCTGAATCTATTGGTTACTGGTAATGGGGTGAATGGAAATGTGGAACTGGAGCTTAAGTCGAATATTCAGAGACGTGATCCAGAATTGACAAAAGCTGGTGATTTTGAGAAAATCACAGAAAGAATATGGGCATATTTGACAATCAAACAACTTCTAGAAGAAGCCATCGGTGAAACTAATGAATTAGAAAAGAAGAATTTAAATGACAGGGCTCTGGCAATGTCTTTGAAGGTAACTGGTAAATAGTTGGTCTATTAAATGACTCTAAAACATGGAAAATAAAATGAAGATAAGTGCTAAATAAATGCCAAAAGCATATAAAATGTAAAATACAAGTTTTGCTATTATCTTTGAAACCGATATAAATAAGGAAAATATGGAATAACAGAAATGTTCAAAATGTTGATATCCAACTAGTGTCTTTTTACATCAAAAACTGTCAGATGACTACTGAAAAGAGTTATTTCCCATACATGACGAGATTTATCTATTTTGTTCAAGTTTGTCTTTTATCTTGAAAACTATAATACATAGACAGAAACTTAAATAGCACAAATTACAAGTAAGACAACATCTACAAACGACGATGTTAGCCGTATTTGGGACAACTTTTTTGTCCTCAATGCTCTTCAATTTTGTACTTGTTTGGCTTTACAACTATTTTGATCTGAGCGTCTTATGTAGAGAGAACGCGCGTCTGGGGTACTAAATTATAATCCTGGTACATTTGATAACTATTTATTAATTTTTGCGTCTTTATCTATTATCTTGAAAACTAAAAAAAAAACGCTCTTTAGATAGCAAAAATAATAAACAAGACAAGTTCTAAAATAAGTAAAATTTTGCCATAATCGTTAGAAGACTCTTTATAAGAGTGATTGCCGTGAAGTTGCGATTTTTTTTTACCTTTTTTGTGTTGAGGCGAAAAAAAGATGTAGAGCAATTAATGTTAAACATAAAAAAAATACAAGCAATTATACAAGATGAACAAAAAAATAATTTTTGTCATGCATTCTATTTTAGTTCAAAATGTTGGAGATGCACATATACATATGTGAGCGCGCATGCTCTTAATGGATTTTAGTTTTGTTATTAGCCAAAACGAGTCAATCATAAATTAAAGAGTACAGTTTCTCAACTTTTAAATGAACTATGATGAAATCTGAAAGGTGTTGAGGATAATAAAAAAGCAAAATTCATAGATACAATCCTGAAATTCAGAGAATTTAATGTTATCGTATTATTTCCGTGATGACGATCACAAAATATTGTTCAACTGGTCTGTATATTATAGATCCTACAACATAAAGCATTACCGACTTTGACAAATATTTCAATCATACATTTGTTTGACAACTATCGACCTTTTTCAGTACAAGTTCGTCACACCATTGACGTCTATGGTTGTAATAAAGCCAGATGAACGAGATCTCGGTGACTTGGAAGAGAATGAAGATGCAAGACGTATGTTGATTTTATATATGAGGTCTTGATGGGATTTACAGAATAGAAAATAATGGGTAAAAATACAGAATAAAGGGCCAAAGAGTTAGAGAAAAAAAATTAAATGAGCCACAAAAAAATGAAGAATCGAGAATAATGAACAAAAATACCGAACTCCGATGTAAATTAAAAAGGGGAGTCCATGAAACCTGACAAAACCAAACACTCGGTTATAATAATTTAATTCGCAAAATATAACCATAAGGGTCAAGCAAAAAACACAAAATAGAACACAGTATTAAAGGGGCACTATAGCTGTCAAATTTAAGTTCACTAAGGGACTATGCAATATTTATCTGAGGGTTGGGCCGGTGTACAGCAAATATATAAAAAAAAAACTTTACGCCCCTCAATATCTATTATAAAAAAAGTTCTTGCCCCGCTTCAATTAATGAAAAAAAGTCATTTTTTTATATATGGAAACATGATATTGTTTAACTAAAATGCACAACATTCAATAATACATGTATATCAGAGTTGATATTTCAACTCAAATGCATATAATTCAATATTATTAAGATTTATTTTTGTGAAGGAAGTCAACTTAAATTAGGAGTGCTGTGATTGAATGTAAGGGTACAATATATTTTTGTGTATTTATCTATGAATAACTGCAGTGTGTATATTTACAATATAAATTTTGAAACCAGACCTATTGAAATATTTTCTAGAGAATTATTTGAAAAGACTTTCAAAATTTCATAAATTTGGTGTAAAATGATAGTGGGCATCAGACTTCAGTTATGTTATATTATTTTGAAGCTTTTGTTTAGTACATTTGATTTTTATCACAAAGAATGAAAAATATTCACTGAAAACAATACTGTGTTGAGAAAAGTGCTGATTCATCTTTTTAAGTCAAATTGATGACTTATTTAAAACTTTATGCTAGGAGTTCAATATTAACTATATTGTATAAAATACACCAAACTAATGTTCTTTTGTATTTCTTTTCACCTTTCGCAATATAGAGTTTAATTGGAAACACCAGAATTCAAGTCGCGACAAATGTTTTTAACTGAGATATTTGCCTTCTTTGCTGTGTAATTTCCTAAATGTATCACTTGGGTATTTCTCTAGCTATAATCTATTAAAATGGGAAATGCTCTGTTTAAGTTTGTACTGTTTATGGAATAAGGCAATATTAAGTCATACTAGAAGCATTTTCAGTGTTAAAATTGTCCATCTAAGAAAAAAGAGGCCCACTTGAGGTCAAATTTAGATAGAATTTGTATCTCCTGTGTAAAGAATTGCTCACATTCTTGGCAATTCATGCAGAAAATATTTCCCAATAATGGTTGATTTTGTAGTTTCTATCTTTTATTATATCAGGCATATATAATTTTTCATTTTCTACTGTTTGCAAGGACTTTTGTTGGAATTTAGTAAAATATCTGTTCTCCGCAAATGATTAGTCGAAATTTGATTATGACGTCAAACTGTTTTGTTTTCTTCTGAATTTTCCTATTGTGACGTCATGAAAAAGACGACCATGCCTGATGACGTCGCATATAAAGAATACAAGTTTCTGAAAATCTTTGTAAAAGAAGGATATAAACCACAGAGAAACAGATTCCGACACTATAACTCGTGTATTACGAAATTTCTTCACTCTCGACAGTTAAATTTAAATATTTAAAAAGCTCGGCAAGCATTGCGCGCCTTAAATAATAAAATTAAACTGTCTCAATTGGAGAAATATCGTAAAACACTTGTTGCAGTGTAGGAATCTATATTTCACTTTCAATGTTGACATTCATTTCCTTTAAATAACTGAGCACGCGCCATGCATGCATTATCTATCTCTAACTTAGGTGTTAAATTGAAGTTCACATGAATACGGATGCAATGATGTCAAATTGTTCACTGGCAAGTGAATAATTCATCGTCAATGTTTCTTAGCTTTTGTTTGTTTTAATTGAACCATACTGGCTGCTAAAAGCGATATATTATTTCACCATTTCACTTTCATTAATGATTGAACAAGATATTTTTTAATTTTTTTTTTATATATGTCTCGTAGCTAGAACCCCTTTAATCACAATAATCAAGAATTTCAAATTCAAACATAAAACATAGATAAGATAATCCTAACTTTTGATAGACATGGATCTCGTTTTCACAACTTCAAAGATTGCTTTATACAGTCATAAACTGCTGTCAAACGTTTCAGGTTTTAAAAAATGTCTTAGCTTGTACAGTGGTTATGAATTTGCATAACCAGGTTTTATATTATTGATTTTTGAATATAACCGTCTCTTAAGGGAGTTGGTTTCTCAGTTTCAAAGTAATTAACTTTTTAAAACACTAGTTTATATAGATAGCGGATTAATAAAGGAATCCCTAGAGCAAAAAAGATGTATAGGTCACCGTGCTTGTTTTCGAGATATTAGCCATTGAAATTTTGGCGGGAAAATATTCTCTCTTGACTTTTCATAGCTCTATCATTGACAAGTTGAAGTTCTCAAAAACTGTTAAAAAGTAATTAAAATTTTATAAAACTTTAACAGATGGGTTATCATTATACATATAAAAGATTTACAAAAAGAAAAATGGGGGTCACCAGATTTATTTTTTCTCAAGGCATTCAAATGGATAAAACCAGAGGATTCCGAAAACCTGACAAAAAATCTAAAACATGACAAGCCAGCTTCCTTAAAGTTGAGTAAAGTTTACAATCAAGAATAAAAATCATCATCAAGATTATTTGAAAATTTACATAACCTTAAAATTGGTCTATGTGTATATTTTTGTTTCTTTTCATTTTAACGTCTATGTTATAGTCATCTACTCCAAATTTAGATATTATCTGTCTGGTTTTAAAATTCTATTTTATCAACAAACGAACGATATGAATACATTGTAATAGTCTTTATTGACTGGGTATAGAAACAAAAATGTATTTTACAAAAATGTATTTTCCAAAAATAGTGGGTTAAACCTGGTTTAATAGCCAGTTAAACCTCCTATTTCAAGTTGTCTTTTTAAACTGATTTTTATAGTTCGTTCTTATGTTGTACTGTAATACCACTGTCACAGGTTAGGAGAGGTTTGGGATCCCGCTTACATGTTTAACCCCGCCACATTCTGTCTGTGCAAAATCAGAACATATTTTAATGAAAATAGATGTATTACATTTTCTTTGAGTTTGTTGTTGTTAGCTATTTAATGTTTTGAGGGTAACAAAATTTGATTCCATTCATAGGATTCAAAGGATCTCTGAATTCTCAAATTTACTCTGAATCAGTTTAAAAACAAAGTTCCTAGGAGATGTCTCCACGAAAGAACGGAAACGACCGTAAGTTAGTTTTATCACATAAACATTTAAAGTATATATTTTTTTTAAATAGTTGCTCTTAGTAAGGTATCTAGTACGAAGCCAACGAGCTCTGCGTCGAAAAATAATAAACGAACCAGTCCGAAACGAAAAGGAGGCGGAGGTGGAGGTGGAGGCAGAGGTTATAGTTCAGGAGGAGGAGGTTTGTATGATTTGAAGTGGAAAGTTTATTACCATTGCTTACAAACTAAATATTTAACTGTCACGTGAATCGATAAAATTTGTTGCCAATGTTTTATGGTTTCTCTGTATGTTTACAATTGAAATGGAAAAAGTTGAAAGAAGTGTGTAAAGCTGCATGTAGCATGGTTCTGAAATAAAAAGTGGTTTGAGGCGGAAAACAAATTTACTGTTGAGGGGATGTAGTGTCGTTACAATTTCTATATACGGGTAGTGTGAATTGCCTTCCTCTTTTAGCAATTGAAGTATTTTTTTCATTATTTTTTTCATCACAAACAATGACTGCCTATGTTTTAAATATAGTAAGTGCATTAAAACAAATAATGGAGTATGATCCATCTTATATTTGATGGTAGACTTGAACATTTGATCTAATCCGAAGGAGTAGGTTCCAAATTTTACTGTATTGACAGTTCTAGATTTTTTTATATAGATAAAGGAGATTTGACATTATCTTCAAAGAGACAGCAATTAAATGACAATTTTAAGCATTTAAAGAAAATGCAATGAAAATCAAACTGGACGGACAAAAATGCGGACAGACAGACATTGATAAAACAGTTTACTCCCTCTTTTGGAACATGGATGGGTTTTTTCTATATGACATTCATTTGTTTTATGTCTTGATTGAATTTTAATCAGAAGCAGAAAATGTAATATTTGGTTCACGATGAAAATATGAACCAACATACAAACCGATAAAGGCAGTACATGTTTTGAACAAGAATTTGTAAATCAGATAGCAATTATTAATACAAATACAGTATAACTGTCGCCCAAAGTATATATCTGGCATGCCTGAAGACAACAAGTTTCGACGTAGGTAACACACTTTTTTCATGAAACTTTTGATAAATCAGAAACTTTCTATTATTGAATTGAATCAGACAATGTACCTCTCAAATATTTCTCAATAAATACGGAAAGTTCGTTTTTTTATCATAAAGTTATGATTTTCTAGAGACATTCATAATCAATTTCCAGGTGTAATGCAAGATGGGAAGTAGACCCTACCTGTGTCTTACTTTGAAATTGGTAGATTCTAGTTAAATTTTGATTGATATAAAACCTAATTTTCAGGTGGTGGAGATCCACATTTTATGCTGAGGATTAATGGTATAGAATTTCCGATATGCTTTGATGTCGATACACGTGATGGAGATGTTATCCGGATGTTGAAAGATCCAATCGCAGGTATGCATTGTCAATTGGCGGCAATTGCTTAAAGTGTTTTGATAAGGTGCATGATAAACAAATCAACAACCATATTACACTTTTTCTCAATGCACACATATTTTAATTGCTAACGAACATCTATAATACATTTATAATCTTTTTTAGATAGTGGATTGACGAATTGGGGTGTGAAAAAAGAGAAATGAAATTTGCAGGGGTGAAGTATGTAAATTTAATCTTCTCTCTGCCTTTGCAGATAGACAAATCTTTTACTTGCTTAGTCGACACACAAATTGCTGTTTTGGTCGACACATCATGAAGTTTATTGGTCGACACATCATGTGGTTTTTTGGTCGAAACACCATTTAGTGTTTTAGTTGACAAATACTTCGGTTTCTTGGTCGACACGTGCACATAATGATTATTTGGTTTAATGGTCGACACATCATTCTGTTTCATGGTCATCACAGCATTAAGATTTTTTTGGTCGACACATTACTTTGATTTACATGAAAAAAACATTCCTTCGCTTCCAGTCCATTATTTCTCTTTGTCTTCGTTTTTTAAACAGGTATAACCATTAACGCTGGCATTGTACGATCAACAATGAAAAAGAAAGATGGAGAGTTTAAAACATACATAGGAGAAATTGTTATACTGGCACCTGCTTCCCGAATTCATATAAAACCAGACAAAATAACATTTAACGGAGATGCAAAATCCTGGAATGACGAAGGCCTCTTTGAAATTGAAGGAAGTAAAATCCACATTTATGGAAATGCACTTCATGAAAGATCAGTATATATTGGTTTTGAGAATAACGTTAGTATTGAAATCCGCCGACTTTTGATAGACGATACTGAACGTGATGTTAGCTACCTGAACATGTACATCGATAACGAAAAAGGAGTATCGAATATGGCTGGTGGTATCTTAGGTAAGATTCCTGAAATCATAATTTTAACCTTCAAATTAGATCTTAGTCCGATTCTATAAGTAAGTAAGTAATGACATTATTTAAAGAGGGTGACTCAATTAACATTCACTCTTCTACCTTGAGGCCCTCACTAAGAACAAACAGTACAAATATTACAAAGCTTACAATTTTAAACATATATTATGTAGATGCAATATTATCATGTATAAATTTCGAAACCTACTTTGATATTTTAGATGGCAAAAATATTGCTTCTTTTGTAGATTTAGAACTTTGAACACAAAAATTCCTATCGAAATTGGTAGATGGCAAAACATTCAGAGAGAAAATCGTATTTGTACTTTGTGCATTGTAATTTGTAATTCCGGTGATATGGGCGACGAGTTCCATTATATTTTAGAATGCTCGCTAATAGAGGATAGTAGACAATTGCTACTAAAGCATAATTTTGTAAACAGACCAAATAGTTTAAATTTTCAAGGTCTAATGAATAGTAGCAACCCGTCTGAACTAAACAATCTGTGCAAATTTATTAGAATTACTATTAAATGCCTAGAATCTCCTGGGTAACCACTTTATGTCTCTACTTTACATTTGTATTTAAAATTCAAACTGTGTATGTTTATTTATTTGTATATATCTCTGTACCATTGTACTTTGGTTTACGAGAATAAAGATATATACAAATTTAATTCGAATAATTATATGGATTATATATATATATGTGTGTGTGTATATGTATATTCTAATGTGACTTTCAAAAAATAGAAAAATAAGATATTGGTTACACTTGTGACCAGGACTGTTCAAAAGCAGATGATCTCAGTCCTGGTCTATAGCAATCACAAGTCAATTTGGTTGTCAATTGGTTTTTGTTGACTTGAAAACAGACTATTGATATCTGACGGACGTTTATCTTATAAAGAATGCCACTTATTGAATTAATAATTCGTTCCTATTTTTGAATTCAAAGGTCGAAAAATGGTCAGATGATATTTTCTTTTATCTTTTAACAGTCCACCTCAAAAAGTTTCAAAAAGTTTTCGAAACGTTCTCAGGTGTACCTTAGAATGATATCGGATATAACATCACTATTCTTACTGGATGTGGCAGTGCATTTATACATCCTGTACATATGAAGAGCTAAATGAATATCATATTTAAAATTTTATACTGCCGAATGCCTAAAGATATTTTCACCTTAAAGTTGCTGTCATATGACGATATTAACAATAATAAATCAGAGACGCTTTTGAACTTTTCGTGAATAGTATTGTCATTGATAACAGTGTCGGTGAAGCCTATTTTAAGATTTTGTTTTGAATTGTTATATTTTGTTTATATTTCAGGTCAGTTTGTTCATAAAAAGACAAGTCTCTTTAAGATCGGTCTGGACAAAAGGGGAAGACAACATGGACACTTTAGAGAGACAGAAAATACAAATAAAACTCATTTTAATGCCGTTCTTCACATGAAACCAGATATATTTACTGGCGAAATGGTCTGGTGTTGGAATGTTTATAAGAAAACTGAAGGACTTCTAGCTGGTGATCTAAAAGATTATTTCATTTCTGATATTGATTCTACATAACTATAATAACCATTTTTATTATATACATTCTTACTTCCATCAATTCATTTTTGAAGGGATATGACTACGTCATTCATAATCATCGATGAACGTTTCGGTCATGAATCAAATATTGACTGCTTATTTGCACCAACGTTTACGTGAACCCTTTATAGTAAGGTCCTATATATATTTATCAACACAATCCCTTTATTAACCAACGTATGTTTATTTCCGAGAAACATTATTTTTGATTTTCTTCGAGTAGGGGAGACAAGAGAAATCTGTTTTTAAAAAGAACGTGTTAATAATGACTGTCTAATGGGCGAAATTGTTAACTCTAAAACTGCGGTGTACCAACAAATATCTAAGAACAATCAGTGCGAGTCCTGTAAAACTATTGATGATCAACTTAAAGGGGCACCAATTTCCGAAAAAGACTGATCTTCTACTAAAGTCAGGCATTCACCTCTATTTTATATAATAGATGGCAACAATGATAATTGTAATCTTATCATAGTTTGATGTCGATTATAATTTCATATCTTATTTTATATATTTGTATATTTTTATGATATCGAATCATCACTTCACTTTAATAAACTTTATAAATGAAATTTACGAATAAACATTTTGATTTATCAAAATACAAGTGTATAGATTTCGACATCTTGTAACCACTGACACGATATCTAGTAATATCGTAATTTGTACATCTGTTTATATATATTAGTCAGAATTTGCAGAATGTGCTCAACGTGCCCTTGTGATTTGCAAAATATTTACTATGGCAGGCAATTTCAAATTGTAAGACAAAAATGTATACATCGATATACCAATGTAAGCTTAAATTTATTAATTTATATTTTAATGTCTGGAGCTGGCATGTCAGTAACTGCTGATATAGTACTTCGTTAATTTATGTATCATTGTGATTATGCTTAGTTTCTTTTGTTAAGTCATAATTTGACATCGGACTGGAACTTCTTTTAAATTTAAGAGTTCAGCTGTGCGTATTGCTGTGAGTTTGTTTTCTTCTGAATTGAATAGAGATATCGGGGAGGGTTAATATCCCACAAAACATGTTTAACCCCGCTGCATGTTTTATGGTCTACAGAGGTGTATTGATAAACTATATAATTACTGTGATAAATGAGGACTCCAAATAAATATAAAGAAAACTAAATCAGTAGTATTTAATAAAACAGGAAAACTAGATGAAAAAATATTCAATATTAATAATATACCTATTGAAAGGGCTAGGGGTTATAAATATTTAGGAATTTATGTGAGTGCAAGTGGAAGCTTTACAGAGGCTAAAGATGATTTATATAAAAGGGGACTGAAAGCTTTATTTAAATATAAAAAAAGTTTTAACTTATATAAACCTCTAAAATTAACACACTTTCACATATATTTGATCATACTGTGAAACCTGTGTTGTTATATGGGAGTGAAATATGGGGATCTTCAGTAATAAATAAACTAAATAAAAATGAACATAATCTTTTTAAACTATACAAGGACATGAAACAAGAAAGTATTCATGTCAAATTCTGTAAATTTTCTCTTTGGGTTTAGGTAAAAAATCTACAAATATAGCTGTATTGGGTGAAATGGGAAGATATCCCTTATTTCTTGAAGTAATTTTAAATATGTTTAGATATTACAAATAAATATTAAAGTCTGATGATATCCTTCTCTCTGAAGCCCTGAATGTCTCTAGATCACTAAATAGTTTAAACAAAAATAGTTGGTATAGTTGTATTGCTATTCTTATGAAATATCTTGATATAGATCTTAAACTTGTTAAAAATTCAAAGATGGATTTAAAATCACTAATTTACCGGAAATTAAAACAGAAATATTCTTGTATTTGGAAATCTGAACTTTACAATGATAGACAAAATAAACAGCATGGAAATAAACTAAGAACTTACAGATTATTTAAAGAAAATATTTATATGGAAAAATACTTATTAATTTTAAATGAGGATGAAAGGCGACTGCTCACTAAGTTCAGAGTCAGTGCACATAAATTAGAAATTGAAAGAGGCAGATATGTGGGGCTTCGAGTGGAGGATAGAATATGTAAATTATGTAACACTGAAGTTGAAGATGAAATTCATTTTCTTCTTCAGTGTCCTGTTTTTAGAAAATAAAAGATCTGAATATATAGATTACTTAAATAAGGTTAACACAAACTTTAAAAGCCTCCCAAATAAATCAAAATTAATATGGTTAATGTCATCTGAGGATAATGTTATAATTAAAAAAGTAAGTTTATTATTGTGTACTTTATTCAAAGAGAGAAAATTAATTCTAGATACAGTTTAGTCACCGGTAGTTTGTCCATCTATATTATATTGTAAAACTATATATATATATATATCTTTTCTGCAGAAATTATTTGGTTGAAAAAGACTTGACTTTGTTTAATTGTTAAATAATCAATGTAATCAATATGTAATCACTTGTATGAAATTGAACTTAATGGTACTGCTCAAATTATTTGGCGTCATAATTGACAATAAAAAACTTTGTATTTTGTATTGTTTGCAACTGTCCCAAATCATGAGCTTCTGGCCTTTGTTAGCCTTGTATAATTCTAATTTTAGTTCATTTATATATTTTAGAGTTTAGTGTAACGTCCATTATCACCGCAACAGTAAAAATTTTTGTTTAGGTACCACTTCCGGTGGATGCTTGTCACATTTTCAACTTTTCCTCAATATTCTGTCACTCCAGAAGTTTTCTAGGTTGTGCATCAAATATTTTGCCCAAAAACCACTTTATTTCTCAATATTTTTTTTAAACAATAGTATATAAGGTATAAGAGGACAAATGGCCGAGAAAAAAGATTGACACTGGAAAATAAAGATCAGAGGGTTTGGCCTATGTCATCGCCTTAATACAGAGTACACATTCCTCCTGAATTGTTCTTGGAGGTTTTTCTTATGTAGATAACTGTATCACAAAAATACATTTATAGGCTGGTTTTCTTGCAGCATTCAAATATCAGAAATGGTCATTAGTTTTCTTAATTTTCAACAACAGCAGATTAAAATAAATTTTGTTCCTATCTTTATGTGATAGTCCTTTCAAATTTTCTTATACTGTGTCTGAATTTTGCAGATTAGTGCAAAGTTTATTTAACTCTTGGAGTTATTACTGTACCTAAATCTTGGTCTTTATATCAATCATGTGATCATTTATGATACAGATTCCTCTAAATGTGTGTAACAATCAATCTTAAGAGTCTTCATATTTTAGGTCTTCAATGATAATCTCAACTTACATTACCTACATGTAAACATGTATGTAACTGGTGGGTTCTTCTTCTTTATCAATTTTTTTCTTCTCAAAGCAAAATATCCCTTTAAAGATATCTTACCAATGTGATCTTGTTTCTCTTCTTTATTTTCTGGGATTCCCGCTGCTTCTTAGCTTTCTCTATTTCTTTCTTTTGTCTTTCAAATATTACTTGAAACAAATCTCTCAGTGTCAAGACAACAGCTTCAGACTAAAAAAATATAATGAAAAATATTTTTCATTCATTCATTGTATTGTAATTTGTATTTGATGATTGCTTGTAAAATTGTTTTCATCAAATATGTAACTGAATTAAATTAATGTTTGCCTTTATCTGTCTGCTTTTTTACAATTTTTTTTTAAAGATTTAATCTAGATAAAAATAAGGATGTGGCATTATTGCCAGTGAAACAACTATCCACCAAGTTCAAATGAAGTAGAGGCAACCATATGGCCTTCAACAATAAAAATAAACAGCTGCGCCATGAGCGCATGATACGCCCTCCGCGTTTTCAA
This sequence comes from Mytilus galloprovincialis, assembly GCF_965363235.1. Classification (NCBI taxonomy): domain Eukaryota; kingdom Metazoa; phylum Mollusca; class Bivalvia; order Mytilida; family Mytilidae; genus Mytilus; species Mytilus galloprovincialis. The sequence goes on along the minus strand of NC_134838.1, from coordinate 62,985,538 downwards.
AGAATAAACTTCAATAACTTTTCAATGTCATGTCAGATAATTATGAAAAACTAAAAGGAGGCTATCTTAATAGAGATATACCAGTCACCAAAGTTTCATGAAAACTGCTCAAAGCACTTTTAAAGATATTGTCCGAAAACTGGAAAATCACCCCTTTTTATGAATAAAATCCCATAACTCGGAAATATAAAATCTAAAATTAAATCTATAAAAATCGAAAGGAAGCTTACGTCAATAATTATAAACAATTCACCAAAGTTTCATGAGAACTGGTGAAAGTATTTTTGAGTTATTGTCCGAAAACTGGAAAATTCCCCTTTTTTAATGAATAAAACCCGGAAACGTAAAATCTAAAATTTATAACAATCGAAAGGGAGCTCATGTCAATAGATATTATATTTTACATACTGCTTTTCCTGTTAAAATATATGTTTTTTCTCCTCTGTACTGAAGATAAAACCAGAGGCCAAGAAATCACTCATATCTCTTGGTATAAAAGATACTTTGTGTACTGGATGTGAATGCTCTACTTCCTGTAAAATACTATAGTTTGCTTAACAGTGAAACCATCAATTATCCAAAATAGCAATGCTAAAACTCATGAAAGCAGTAAATCATATGTTAAATAAATATTTTTCATTAAAATGATTCAGAAATTTCAGAAATAGCTAAAATGTATAAAATTTGAAATGCTATTTTGTTTACTAATAATAACCTAAAAACTCAATAACGTATCAAAAAAGATCAGCTGAACAAAAGCCATTTTATGTTGGTTGAGTCCAATATTGTCTAAACAATGTGCATCCCCACAGCTTCCAATATGTCATAAACAATAAATGAATACAGAAAGGCTACAATGAAGAATAAGTACATTCATACCAACAGATTAAAGTCGTTCAGACTATTTTGGCTTTCAACAAATAATACACCCTTGATAAATAAAAGCTTATAATTTTGTGATTCTAAACACCTATTACTTTTCAATGTTTTCTCAAAGAAGTGAAATCTTTCTTTTAATGTTACAAGTTTTACTTTGTCTTTGTTTACCATAACCTTCATATGTACACCTTTGATTAGTTCATGTCTAAAGATGTGTGACCTTTAATTTTGTCATGTCTTTTAATTAATTGAAACTAAAAAAACAAACATTTTTTACTTATGATTCTCAATTTATTTCAACATACTTTGTACATATCTGCTAATCAAATCTAGATAATTGCATGCCAAAAATCTAAAATTTAAAACTTTCCTATACTCATAAATAATTTTTAATCTCTCTTTTACTCACCTCATGTCTAACATCTACAAGTTTGATTCCTTCCTCTGATACATTGACAATGATTTTCTGTTTGTGAACACTTAAAGCTTTAATTTCTGTTTTTAACTTCTGGATTTTGTCCTGACACATTTTGTCTCCTCTTGTCTCAGGGACCTCCTCAGTTCCGATCATTTTAGCGTTAAAGCTGATTCCTTCTCCTTGAAATCTGAGAGGATCATTTTTGTCTGTTAAAAAAGAATCGTACAAATTGGTCAATATTTCTACACTATTCATAGATTTGGTCAAAAATGGTTACTATCATTTCACAAATTCAATAATTACTGTAAATTCTGAAATTATTGCATGCATTATTATTGTGATTTTGTCATTTAAGACTAAAATGTGATTTTAATTTGTGTGAAATGGAGAAAACCCCCGTTTAATTCATAATTTAGGAATTTCAAAATTCAAGTTCAAATTATTGCGATTATAAACCTGTTGCATTTTTTGCAATAATAAAAACTTCAAAATAATTTCTAAATAGATAAAACTGTTTTCTTTTTCCATTTTTTTTTTTTTTTTTTTTTTTTTTTTTTTTTGTCTATGGATAAAATACATAATTAAGAAAACCTCTGTGGTCTAAAAGTATATATACTGATCTAGTTTGCCCACAATATTCGACTGGTGAAATATCCTTTAAACCACTGACAAATTTATATCAAGAAAAAAGATTTTTCCTGAACTGCATACATGTATAGTTCCAAAATTACAGTATGTTATAATAATGTTCATATAATTAGTTATGGAATTAAAAAAAATCAAGAAAAATTATCATATTCTACACCTTTAAGTAAACTTAAACCTCCAAAATAAACATTATAAATGTGCAATTTTAAGTTCCCACATCTTTGTTATCCAAGGGTTAGCATTCTTTCACCTCCTCTCTAGTTTTTGATCTGCTAGTGGAGAGGATTGGGCTGAATTGTAACCCTTGGCTCGTGAAAATGGGGACTCAATGTTGAAAAATTTGGTAGAATGATTAATATCATCTTCTTTTTGGCGGTAAAATTCACATATCACAAGGCGATTTTGTATAATTAATATTCAAATATTTCAAGGTTACAAATAAACAAAACTTGTACCTATTTTTCTATTCACTCTGAAAACAAGGGCGGCTTTCTGTGGTATTGTTACAGTGGTGGCAGCTGTTGTTGTGGTTGGGTCTGTAACTGTTACCATGGTTACAGTAATGGTTTCTACGGCAGGAGTGGGTTCTTCTGTTGTCGACATGATGTAAGATGAAGGCTTAAAATATGAACTCTCCTTAGTTTACTTTGTTCAGATCAGAATCTTTCTAATGTGCCTAAAAGACAAAAAGGTACCATTTATAAAACAACTACATGTATAACTTTAGAATTAACAAGTATCAGTATCATAATTATCATGCTTTCATACTGATAGTATCATAACTTTAAACCTGGTACCAGAAGTCAGATTATCAAAACTGGCATTTTTTTTTATCAAAATTGTTTCCTGTATGTATAATTTTTATAATTGGAACTATATAAAAGAAGAAATTATAACTACATGTGCATGTATCATGAACAAATATTAATTTCATAAATTTCACAAATTCTCAATTTTTAATTTTTATGCTCATTTTACGGCTATTTCTGATGATAAAGTTCAACATATCTTTGTCTCTATATAGCTAATTGATGTTTAGCTTGACAAAACCATACAGTTTTACCGTAATCTATTATTACTTATGAAATATAGAAAATTAAGGAATTATAATAGTCACAATTGACTGTTGGTAACACAGCTAGGTAAAGCTCTCCTAGTATATACATGTATAGGGTAAGATATAAGGGCAAAGTTACTTTGTTTTTTCTATCTATATATAGATATATGCAATTGTTTTTCATATGATCTTTTTCATCTTTTAAACATTCTTTTGTCCTCCAGGTGCTGTTAAATTGAAGAAGGGTCTCTAAGTTCAAACAACTCTTTGCATTTCCAAAAATTTCAAAAACAAAAATGATCTTTTACTACTGACGTCTTCTAGTATACCATTAAATATGAAAACATATTTTAACATACTATTAATTTGACACATGTTTATTATTTAATCAGGTCAATAATAACACAATAAATAATTAATCCAATTTACACAGAACATAACATTTATAGCCACAGGGGTATCAAAATAGTTGTTTCCGTACATTCCCATCAGAAATAATGTATTACAATACATATATTTTTGCACATTTCTACTTTTACAAGTAATTTTTAACATCAGACATATAAATGATTTAAAGAATTAAAACATTTTCATAATGTACAATTTAAAATTTGGGATTATAATCATGATAATGTGATTTTTTTTATTGCAAAACTCCAAATATTTGGCATCTTCCGTCAGTGAAGGAATGAACCTTTAACACTGAAAACTATTGAAAGCGTCATGGATATATATATAGTGTATAACTCAGAATTAAGTATGACGTCCATTTTCACTGAAATAGTATATATATTTATTTAGGGGCCAGATGAAGGACGCTTCCGGGTACTGGAGTTTCTCGCTGCATTGAAGACCTATTGGTGACCTTCAGCTATTTTCTACTCTATGGTCGGGTTGTTGTCTCTTTGACACATTCCCCATTTCCATTCTCAATTTTATATAAGTATATATTAACAAGTCTAATTTGAAAACAATGTTCAAACCTATGATTGTGTTGGATAAAAAATGCAATTTCTATATGTGTGCATGCAAAACAAATTTCTTGGTAAAGATGTATATATTTATATACTTTTACCATATATTAAACTTCAAGAACAATTGTTATAAAGTCTTTCATACTTGTTTTGCAGGGAAGATGTGAAACAAACTAGATATAGTTATGGGAGTATTACAATTACTGTTCAACATCCCGCAGGCTAAATGCTGTTTTATTTCCTGATAAGACAGAAATCAATAAAAACTAAAATTGACATCATATCCAACTATTTAACAGATTCATAAAATTGAAACATTTAAAGTACATTTTATGTATTTTAATATCCATGTATGACGTGTAGCTGAAGGACCGTTATGCAATTCATTTATCCTAAAAAAAAACAATTTCATAACCATGATAACAAAATTTATAAAACATATGACATAATCATTTGTTGGTATGTTAATTTATTCAAACATAATAACGCAAATGTTTTAGCCTTGTAGCATAATATGACAAAATTTATTTTACATTCCATAAGCATTAAAGTTTTTTTTAAGGAGAAAAAGTAAAATAACAAAAACACTAGTTTCTTTTAAAGAGAAAAAAGTAAAATAACAAAAACACTGAACTCAAAGAAAATTCGAAACAGAAAGTCCCTTATATTAAATCGCAAAATCAAAAGCTTCAACACAAAACACTTCAAACTTAAATGGAAAACAACTGTCATATTCCTGACTTGGAGAAATGCTTTGAAAGCCAACTTTGATCTCTAAATACATGTAGAAGTATCAAAATTATTGCAATAATACTTTGAATTATTTAAAAAAAATGATTTGTTTTATAAGCAACTTGATATTTTGAAATAGTTGGGTTCCAATAAAAGGATATAATCTTATACACATTCTTATTTAGGGGCTAGCTGAGGCCCACCTCTGGGTACAAGATTTTTTGCTGCATTGATGACCCATTGATGGTTTTCGGCGGTTATCTGCTCTTTTGTCAGCCCGACCAGTGTTGTCTCTTTGACATATTCCCCATTTCCAATCTGAATTATATAAAATGATATGGCATTATAATTTTAGAACAGTTGACTAGGAGTTAAAACAGAGCAGACATGGCCAATGACAAGTGACATACTAGGATGACAATAAATCATACTATTAAACTGTTTGGATGAGGTAAACAACAACAGGATGCAGCTCTCTACTATACATGGATACTAATTGGATTAAACCAATATGCAATACAAAAGTGCATTCATAAACAAATGACATCAGTTGGCAAACTTTCATATTCTAAAGTATTTCAGTTTATATACATGTATGCATGTATCTAATACTTCCTGTAAGAAGATAAGTACATGTATATTTGTATGTTATGTCTCTTGTTATAATAGTACATCATCCCAATATTGCCACGTCTGATTGTGTAAACATACAAGAAAGTGGCTATCGTTGATTTATATTAGCATGATTAGTGTGTGTATTTAGATTACATTATTTTTCGATGAATGTTAAATGTGTTATTATCGTTTAATTGTAGAGAATTGATTGTAAGCGACCATTGTATATGATTCCAAATAATTTATTTGACGAATAAAAGATACTTTATAAATTATATACCTCTCTTAATATATATTTATTTGATTCGAACTGTTACATTTTTTAGTGTTAAACTCGTGAAAGGCTTATAGTTTGGTACTCCAGATACGAAATGTGTCTACATTAACCCGTGGCGCTTTAATCATACTAATAGAAAAGCCCACAAAAATGCAAAGTTCAAGAATTAAGCTAACCGAAAACTCCAAAAAGTTGTGCAAAATACCAATTAGGCAATGAATGTCTGGGGTAGAAAAAGTGTTTTAAATATTTTAACATCGTTTAAAAGTATGTTTACGGAATATGAACGTATCAATGCAATGTCGTATAAAAAGACCTGGGGTTGAAGTCATTAAACTTTGCTCAGTGCTCGGAGCACAAAAATCATGCTCGAAACATGAAATCCAGTATTTTGATTGGTTAATTCTTGAGTCTGAGTACAAAAATCGTGCTCGAAAGTTTTGTGACCGCAAGGCCTGACTTCTTGACTGGTGATACACTCGGATACAAAATTTCCAGCAGCAGCGGTTGTAAAAACTCAGGGAAGATACCAGGCTACGTTTTGCTACGTCAGACGTGATTTTCGTCTACCAAGGACTCGAAAGTGGCGCTCGAATCAAAACAGTAAACTATTTTTGGATTTTTTATTGTTCTTTAAATTGGCATGAAACTGTGTGTGTTGCAACTCGTGTAATGAAAAGGTAAGTATGCTACATGAGTTTTCTTGAACTGTGATGAGATATTTTTTTTAAATTAACATATAAAAAGTATGTATGTTTTGGAAATCACGTATGTGCATAACGTCAAAATATATCTAATTATTGATAAATCTAAGTATGAGAATCTATAATGACATGACGTTGTTTCAAAATGCCATATTTGTTAAACATTTTAACCCCGCCACATAAAGACTATGGCGGAATCAAATATGTTTGTGAGTGTTGTAACAATACATGAGAACAGACTATAAAAATCAGTTGCAAAAGGCAAAAAGCTCAACATATGGATACAAATACAAATAAATCCTACAAAAACACAAAACACAAAACAGACGCGAACTGGCTATAATACATCAAAAAAACAAAAAGACAATTATTATAGATCTGAGAGAACTCTCAGTTAGTGACAGCTAGTTCAAAGCCAATATCAAATAATACAAAAGAATCATATCAAAACCAAAGTATCTTAGACTAAAATATCAATCAGGAAAGATCTCACATAATGGGTTTAGTTTAGGGAGGTAATCAACAGTCAGAAAAAGACTAAACCTTGTGCAATGTCAAACTATAAGCATCGACAGATTGTAGAACTGTGAAATAGATTTAAAATGGAAATGGGGACGGTGCAAACGTGTTATAAATAGAAAAAAAAATCAAAACCTTTTGGTTCACTTTTATCAAAGTATGCCTTTTGACATCTACGAAATGGCAGGAAAAACAATGTTGATGATGTTTCTACTGTTTATATTTACATTAATTTCAATTCATCTATTTGAAATAAAATTAATAAGCTAAAATTATTTCTATTGTCGATAAACCTAAATATGTTGATACTTTTTCAATACAATGATACAACGGAATTGAAGCATTCGGGTCGGAGCCACAAATTAAACTTGTCAGACAAAATTTTTTATTGTAAAATGATCATCATCGCCGAGTAATTTACCTTGACGAATTTCCGTATCAGTTACCGCGGAGATATTATATTTGTCGTTGTTTCATTATCACCATATCCTTGTTTATGACTATTGGCAAATAAATACGACTTATTCCGGAATTCTGACATAAGGAACATCATGATTTTGAATTGAAAAAAAAGCACACCATTCATCTACAGTGGCCTTTTTGTGTAATTCGTTATGTTTTATCTTTAAGTATTTGGTTTATTGTTTATGAACTAGTGTTGTTCATTTCACCCTTTTTTCTTTTAATCTACGATCTTGACTGTTCCATTTCAATTTTACGTATTTATACCTTGTTAATTTGTTTTGCATCTCAAGTTAAAAATTTACCAATTTTAATTTCAAATAAATTTCGAGGTGAAAATACAGTCATTTTAGCCATAGGGTCCACATGAACCTTAAGAATATACTTTCATCACTTATCCATTTCGAAACACAAAACGCATGTAAAGGTATCCACGGAAACTACGAGCGGAAACTATGAATAGTCCTTGCGCACGCAAAAATCATGATACGCATACCATGTGTTTTATTCTTCATGTAGCAGTACATGTTGTTTGTCTTCAGCTGTACTTTCTTTTTGTCTACGTGTTGTTTTTTAAGTGGAGTTTCTGATTAAAGGGGCCAACATGTAGGATATTTTTTAATGTAAAGAAAGTTTCTTCACAAAAAGATTTTCATACTTGATGAAAATAAATATTTGCTTGCTTTTTCTTTTGTTCTACCCTTTTCGACGTGTTCAACAATGTTTTAAGTAAGATATAAGCCTCTAACATAAACATTATTTTAGGTTTAGTATTCTTTATTTTCATGACTCTAAAGTTGAAGATGATTCTTCTGTCATTCAAACATTGAAAATCTTTGTTAAGTCAATACGTTCTCGATTATTAACGACATTCATATGATGTAATAGAGACTTTAGTACCATACGTTTAATGACTTCGTTAAATCTACGTATCGGCTTCATTCATCAGTATAATTGTTCAACATGCATGTGATAATATATACTCGCATTGTAAGGCACCAAATGATTCCTATTCTTGTTTATGAATATTTTGTGTACATTTTACGTCATGAGTAAATGGCGTTCAAGTATACAAAATATTAACAACATGTACATGTATGTTCTAACTGGTTCTTACCAATAACATCACTGTGATTAGCAGTATATTTATAGATAGCTTAAATTGTTAAGTTGTAAATATTGCACTGTGTATCTCGAGTATTTCAATGCAGTGCACCAAGCTGCAACAATTACTAGTAGGAATTTTTATCAACCTTTTTGCTGCAGGAGGGACACACGCGTCCACACCGGCTGTGCCAGATAGACACATGCCCATGTTTTGATTTACACAAGTTTCTCATCATTGCTGTATCTCTTTTAAATAAAAGATTAAAGATTAAACAGTGTAATATTTTTCTTCAGAGGCTGCCAAATGTGACGGTCATTAGGGTGTGACGTCATATATCGAATAACGTCATTGTTGGGCATGTGATGTCATAGACGGCGAGCTGTCATTTTTTCTGGCACACGAAATCCAACCTTGAAAAAATAACCGTCAGCAAATGGGTTAGGCTTTCAGGAACACATGCACATATATTTATTATAACATTGATGTCTTTCCGTGTGTTTCATTTATCACTGTGCCTGTTATATTGAATAAATTATTGAAGCAGTATGTGAACAGTGTGTGAACTTCTATTAGGATTTTTATTATAACTTGCTTTACAGGAGGCCTACATTAGCGACGTCAGGAATCTTAATTAGAAAACCTTAAAAAGTTATATAACATTCTAAACATACCAAAGTGTCAATATCTAAAGGAAAACGACGGAACATGTCATGAAGTATCAGTCGTTGTTTAATGCATTAAATGAACATTGTCTACATGGTCTAATGATTATTTTATTTATTACCAACATTTATGCTTGTTCCCTGTGCGAACTGAAAAATTGTTGATGCGTGTTGAATGCAATAATAAATAATAAAAAAAAAAAGAATCAATGATTTCAAATTCAAATTAAGTAAGAATTGAAACCAAAGACATTTAACTTGACGCATATACACGAGCAAATGATATTGCATTTAAGTATGACGTGTTTTGTATTTTAGAAGCATGTAAATATTTGAAAGTATATATAGATTATAAGGGAATAAATGCAAAGCTTGAAAACTGGAAAATGCAATATTAAAGAAACGGTAGACAGTGACCAGGTTTTCATTTTATTTTGTATGTGTTAATTCTAAATTGGTCTGATTAAGCTTTCGAATATGAAGGTTCATTATTTTATTTTCTTGACGAGCTGTTTCCACTTCGTTAAGACAGATAGAATTGTGATAAATGAAGAATCATTTTCCGTAGTACATAAAAATAGGATCGTAGTTAGTAAGTTCACTACAGACCATGTTGTTGCCACGAAAATGCTGTGTGTCATTAGATGTTTGTCACAGGAAAAATGCTGTGAAGCTAGCTATGATACATCAACTTCTATTTGTCGTCTTGATACGTCTGAGAACTGTTGTGTTGACATGGAGATTGTTGACGGATGGGAAACATTCAAAACAGATATATATGGTAAGATCACATAAATCTTGCTGAAATTTGTAGAAGAAAATGGTTAATTTGATTGGGGAGGAAGTAATTTCTAAGCCCTTACTCATCATAGTTTGAGTGGAACGGTAGTTTTCCTTAGAACACAATAGTTAACATGGTCAACCTAATGAAAGTAAATAAAAACTGTAAACATTAGTAATCTATTTCTTCAGTTAAAATTTTTATGACAAATAAAGTTCTCTATTTAGTTTTGGTAGTGAATATTATGAAATGTTCACAGTTTTTGATCAAATCTATTAGTATTTTTGTCTGTTGTGTTGTATGTCTGTGACGAAGGATTGAACTGTTTTGGCAGCTGGTGTACAATGAAGGTCACCTTAACCAATGATGTCTATTAGGGTTGCTCTTTCAAGTATGCAAAACATCGGAACTATAAACAACTACATGTTTACAAGAAGTTATTCTAATTAAATTGTGACACAGTGGTGACTGTTGTGCTTCCATTCTGACAATTTTACCTATTATGTATGTTTTGTTCACGCATCGTTGTAAACATAATGGAGTTTGATGCGACTGTCATACAAGTGAGAGGTTTGTCGCTATAAAATCAGGTTCAATCCACCATTTTCTACATTTGAAAATGCCTGTACCAAGTCAGGAATTCACAGTTGTTGTCTATTCGTTTGATGTGTTTTATCATTTGATTAGGGACTTTCCGTTTTGAATTTTCCTCGGAGTTCAGTATTTTTGTGATTTGACTTTTTGTAAAGCAAACATGAGGTCAAATTCGAAAAAAAACTATGCATTTGTGTCTGTAAAGAATATTATGTAACGATCAATTTAGTTCTTGCTACAGTAAAAGCACGGTTATCGTTATAATAACAAGGACAGTTGGTATGATTGCAAATGAGACAACTATCCACTAAAGTTCAAATGATGTGGATGTTGTAAATAACTAGCGAGCACACAGTTGTCTAGATATGATTAAATGCACCTTGTAAGTGACTTAACTTACAGTTGAACAAACAAAATTCATGTATTTTGTATTCAGCAAAATTATTTAATTCTATTTTTTGCAGTTAACATTTTCCAACAGAAAAAAATCTTGCTTATATTCAAGAAATTTAAATAACATTAGGCCATACCATCATAAAATAAGAAGAAGATACCAAGGGGGAAATCAAATGTTTACACCAAAGAAAAACACATTAGCACGGCAAAAAAACAAAGCTACACAGAACCCGAAATAAAAACAAAGGTAAATATCAGGTGCTCTAGAAAGGTAGGTAGATTCTTATCCATACAGACACCTGTCACGTAGCCCATGGCTAGAACAAATATTGAGAAAAGCCGCAATTATGATAGCGTCTGTAAATAGTTATCAAAGGTACCAGGATTATAATTTAGTACGCCAGATGCGCGTTTCGTCTTCATAAGACTCATCAGTGACGCTCATATCAGAAAAGTTAGAAAGGCAAGCAAATACCAAATTGAAGAGCATTGATGATCCCAAATTCTAAAACGTTGTCCCAAATACGGCTAAGGTAATTTATGCCTGGGATAAGAAACCTTTTGAAGAGATGATACCCTCAAAACGCAAGCTCTGGAATATAGCCATTTTTAAACGGGACTTTTATTTTTAACTGTTCTTTTCAAAAGCAGACGAAAGCACGTTTCAAATATTTTTATCCTGCGTAAAATGTATTAAATTATTCATAAATAAAATATTTGACATTGTTTTTCTTTCCTTTTTCTTTGTTGACATATTTGTTTATTTGTATTATAGTTACTAAGACTATAACACAATGGAGACTACTGTACCCCTATTTTGACATTTAAACCTACAATGTGTAGTTGTTTTTTTACGCATATTGACTTTTATGCGACTGTCACACAAGTAAGAGGTTTGGCTAGCTATAAAACGAGGTTAATCCACCAATTTCAACATAAGGAAATGCTTTTACCAAGTCGAAAATGATAGTTGTTTTACATTTATTTGATGTTTTTGGGCCATTTATTTTGCCATTTGATATGGGACTTTCCATTTTGAATTTTTGGTTTTGGTATATTTATCATTTAACATTTTAGTAGAGAAGACTCAATATTTTTAATAATGAATAAAAATTTCAGGTCTAAGTTATTGTGTAGCATTGTTCACTAGATAAGATGTTTTAAACAACTACACAACACTAGTCTTTGAAATCTCAAAACATATTTGCTGTGATACTGTAATTTTGAGTATCGGTAACATGACTGCATACAAATGGTAATTTTGGTCTTTTCCTAGAAAGCTAAGACTTTTTTTGTTCATGCCTCAGCAATTATGCAAAATCTTCACTCAATTTCAGAAACGCCATGCACTGGTTGCGTCAGCTATGGGACGTCATCTTACAAATTCTCTGTGGATAGTAAATCCTGGGCTGACGCTAAGGTAAGTCTCTCCGTTATACTTTAGATGTATTACGGATTATCTTATATGTAGAAAAGTTTGGCCTTAGTTACCATGACACAATCACAATTACTTTATTGTTAGGTGTAACATTTAAATTCTGATAAAAATAAAGCATACATAACACATAAGCTAAATAAAATACACAAAATAAAGCAAAAGTTTATATTATTTTGAAAAATGCAATACGAGTCCTTAATCTTAAACATTGATAACTGTTGTATATTTCGACATCTTAATGTGTAGAAAGGTAACTTAAAAGTATATTTTTTCAATATCTTGTATTGTATATGTGTTACCATATAAAATTACTTTTATGGTTTGGCAAAATAATCACATAAATATTGAACACTAACATAAAACAAGTTTGATTCTCAACGGTTTTAAAGGATGACCACATACAGATTTTCCCAAGGAATCTACTTGTATATCGTATGATATCCCTTTGATATTTAATCTGTCCTTTCTTAGCCATATCAATGATTATGATTGTGTAAACAGTCAAAATATTTGTACTATCTGCGCATAGCATTTTCTACACAAGGAAAGGTCTTTACCAAGTCAGGAATATGACAGTTGCATTCAATTTGTCTGATGTTTTTGAGCTTTTGATTTTGCCATTTGTTAAGAGCCTTTTCGCTTTAAATTTCTTTGTGTTCGGTATTTTTATTATCATATTTTTGAAATAATTTAAGACTATACAAAATACTTGGTCTTATCAATTGATCATTAATACCTTACACTGCCGAAGGAACAGGTGCATGCATGACTATAATTCAACCATTTAAACAATCTACAGACACATGATCTCAATTGTATAATAACATATTAAGAAAAAGAACAACATGATTGTTTGAAAAGTCTGTATGTTATACAACTTAGTTATATGTGGTTGACTTGACACTCGTACTAATTCCACAAATTATAGAAAAGGCAAATCTAACGGAGGACATTGGACAGAAAACAGTAAATTGGGTATATGTGCACACTCTGATTGAATCTGTCTTTTGGGGTACATACTCATCGAAACGTCACGAAAACATTTTTTTATACAAAAGTCAAGACATTGTTTATAATACCGTACATCGAGGGAAGTGTTCTAAATGAATTATGATATAACATAACTCGTGTAAAACCTCATCAAAGATACCTTGCCTATGATTTTGAACCTAAGATGCGCGTTTTGTCTACAAAAGTCTCATCAGTGACGCTCGAATGAAATCACTAAAAAGGACAAATAAAGTATGAAGAACAACATTGAAGCCCACAAATCTCAGGTGGTGCTCCGGTAAGAGGGACAACGGATACCAGAGGGAAATTCATATGAAAATTAACTGACAACGCCATGGCTAAAAAAGAAGACACACAATAGTACACAAAACAAGGGTGATATTATTTCTTAAGATTGAGGAAGTGTATCGATGCTTCCATTGACCTTTTATAAAGAACCCCATCCCCCCCCCCCCCCCCCACGTTGGCTTTTCTTGACTAGTTTTATTTTTCCTCAGTTATAGAGCAATGGCTGGCCTGGGTTTGAATCCCAGTTACAGTTACATATTTAGGGGAAAGAGTAGGGTAATGCCGACACAAGACATGGCTCGCACCAGCAAGTGGAAAGGGTTTAATATAAGTTGGTTCCCAATCCACTATACATAAATATGGTTAAACTTAGTGTAAATTTTGGAACAAATCATGCCCAAAGATTACTTTGTCTTCTAAAGGAAAAAATCACGGAAAAAAAAGAGATAACATTAGTTAAAATTGGTGTGAGTTGGAAGTCTTCTTTATGTTACAATTACTATTGAGATTAGGAATGTGAATCAGTGCATTCCTTTGTCTAGTAAGGATTCATAATGTACCGGGGTTTCGTTTGAACCCAAAAAATCCAGTGTCAGTTTTGAAAGACAAATTGCAACGAACATAGGTTTTTACCAAATCATAAAAACTGTGTATACAATATGTAAGTTCTCAATCGCGACCAGTCTAGATCCATTGTTCTATTTATAACTGATAATTTGCAATTTAGAATTATCGTTAAGGCAGTTAAGACTTTTATTTTATGTCTGTTGTGTCGCTATAATGGGAAACATATAATTTTTTACAACAGATAAGCTGTGTGTGCTTGAAAGGTAAATTCCTGGAGGCTGAAACGACAGAGGAAAACAATTTTATCAAAGCTGAACTGAATATGATGAATACAGGAAGTAAGTAAACATTACAGTTGTAAACACAACTATCAATTTGGTTCACAAACTCATACTTTTGGCCCTAAAATCTAAAATCCTAAAAAGGTTTGATGAAAACATTTATTAAAAACCCATAAGGTTCAACTACACCAACTGCGTCATTAGTGACGTTTTTGTGACATCATAATGTAGGTAAATTACTTTAAAATTATTTTTTCTGCAGGATTATGCAAAACTGATGACAGTTTTTTTTTTTTTTTTTAAATTACAGTGCCGTCATTCTTCTATATTCTAAAAATGTACTAGTCCTATTATTTCTCTTTGAAATTACTAAATGTACACGGTTATGAATTGATTTTCATCTCTTTTTCCCTTGTTTTTGTAAATTAACCCCCACTTTTGGTATGATGTTAGGTGAAATATCTCCGTTTTCATTTTCACAAGGATATATGGCTACTATATGGTGTTCCTCCATAATGAAAGTATCCAATTGTCACCGTACCTACAAGTTTAAGTTTGCAAATCAAACGCTCTATATGATATATATTGTTTTGCAAACAAAATATATTGAGATGCTTCATTTAACTAAAAAATATAGGCCATCATTTCAGTTCACTCGAAAACTTTCTGAATTCTTATTAAACATGACAGATTCAATGCAAACTTCACGTTTTGCGATTAAATCAAGCAATACTATTAGTTGCTGTGCAAATTTTGACGTGTGCACAACATATATATTTAAGGAAAATAATTTTAACATAAAATTTTCGTAATGATGGTGAGATATAATGACAAGGCTGATATTTGTCTGTACAGTAGTTTCACTGAATTTTTGCGTTAGACATAAGATGTGTTTCAAACCGCGACTTTGTTAGTAAGTCTTACAGCAGAATGTCTGTCTTTTTACCTATTATATAGTTATATAATAATGTCTGTCTTTTTACCAACAATATTGTAAGGAAGTAAGGGATATAAGCCGATAATAGTCCATTCTGTAAAGTATTAGACAGGTCTGAGGCCACAGGCCGAAACCTGTCCAATATTTTTACAGAATGGACTGTTAGAGGCTTATATCTTACTTAAAACATTGTTTAACACGTCGAAAAGGGTAGAACAAAAGAAAAAGCAAGCAAAGATTTTATTTTCATCATTTCTGAAAAGTTTTTGTGAAGAAACTTTCTTTACATTAAAAAATATCCTATATGTTGGCCACTTTAAACAGAAGCTCAACTTTAAAAACGGTAGACAAAAAGAAAGTACAGCTGAAGGTAAACAACATGTACTGCTACATGAAGAATAATACACAGGGTATGCGTATCATGATTTTTGCGTGCGCAAGGACTATTCATAGTTTCTGCTCATAGTTTCCTAATTCCTATTCTTAATCCAAAAACGAAAAAAGAGATGTCGTTATAAGTGATTGTGTTGTTTCAAACTTTGGATTAAAATCAAATATGTATTCAGAATCTATTCAGATACACTATTTTAGTATGGATTACAAAGAGGATATAGTCAAAGCAGCTTATAATGGCAAGTTTTATATATTATCGCTATTTTGTGCATTTTTCTTTTGATCTTTTTTTGTGATAATTTTCATATCATTCTTCTCGCTTGAGATGGAAAAATTATCGCTAGAAACTAAGGACACGTGGCGTTGCTAACGAAGTTGACATTAAATTGTCAACGTCGTCACAGGTAAAATAGCGATAAACAGATTATCATTGGTCATCTCAACTCGATTGCTTTTCTCACTTTCGCTGTACCAGCTCAAGCGAGAAAATCAATCTCGTTGAGATGATCAACGATAATCTATAATTGTATTTCAAAATATTTCTCTCCTATTAGTTTCCTGTTTCTTCTCTGGTTTTATTTTATAATTGGTGACTGAGAAAAAAAGAACAGCATATGAAGACAGGTTCTAGTTGAACCATATCGAGTGCACCGCAGTCGATTTTATTTCAAATATATAATTAATATGAACAAAAGAAAAGATAACAACATATAATCAGTTATTTTCTTTTGTTAGAATTTACAAGAGACTGTTATTGTCGAACTCAAACATAACCACATGAATATTCCCCTACCCCTTTTCTGGTTTTTTTTTCTGCAAGGTCGTGTCGCTCTTTCCCCCGTTTATTTGTGTATTGAGTCCCTTGTAGCTCTTAAAGTTCCCTAGTTCATGAAGGCAGTTCTAGATTCGCACTCTGTACAACGGATAAAGTTTAGGTTGTTCATGCCCCTTGTATTTCGGCATGATCTATCAAATTTTAGAAGCATTACTTTATTGTTTTTTTTTTCATTTTAATTGTAATTGAGAATGATGTTAGGAAGAATAATAGCAATACCAGAGGTCATTTTGATTACCTAAAGACGGACGAGAATAAATCAACAGTAACTTATTGAATTAGTGATTAAACAGACAACACAAAAACATGAGAAAATGGCTGTAATATAAGTGTTGGTAGTGTTGAAATTCAATTTGAAAGTGATTTTTTTACTCAAGAAACCGTCTTGATGAGTGACAAAATTATTGTATTGGAAGGCGACTTTAATAAAATGTTTTTTTAATTGTCATTTGTTCTTTGGTTGTATTTTTGTTTACATGATGAAATCAATTGGGGGTATTTACAGCAAATTTCCTAATGCTTGGAAAGTAAAGCTTTGGTTGGATTGCTTGCTTTGTTTGGACAAAATTTAACATAAGCTATGTAATTAAGATTGACATCTGTTTACTATATATATATATATATACAACTCGTCTAAACATCAACCCAACAATGTTAGATCTGTAAATTTGCTTTCGCAAATTTTTGGTATATATATATATATATATATATATATATATATATATATATATATATATATATATATATATATAGGTATATCTAAACCTGTCTGCCATGTTATGATGTGATTGAACGTTATCCCAATTACAATTGTTCTTTATACAAACAAAACAATCAAGCTTACCAAAGTCTTACTCTACAACCTGTAGGAAATTAGCTGTAATAGGTTTTTTTTCAGTGATTGAACTATCATTTACCTGTAAGAATCAGTTATGCTACCTTTAGCTGTCCAATATTTTTAAGAAAGAAGAGGCCTATTCTTAAAAATATTGGACAGCTTAAGGTTACATATTGGTTTCTTACAGGTAAATAGTCCAATCACTTAAATAAAGAACAGGTAAAACAATAGAATGACGTCACAACAATGTTTTAACTGTGCATAGTATATTGGTGTTTTTTTCTCGATCTAATAATATCCTTTGAACGTTGAACCACAAACGTCAAAATCTTTCAATCGCGTAGTGGAATTAACTATTTGTGGATTCTTATAAATTCTATACATAACTTGTGGACTAGTTTAAATCTCGGTCTATTTCTGAAATTTATTCTTACATACTTTTGATTTTTTAACCCTGTAAGCTAACATTGCCTAGGTAAATTTTAAAATTGTTTGTATGCTCATTGAACGACAAATCCATGTGACGTATACAATTTTCTGACGTCAGACACAAATCAATGAATGTGTTTGTAGATAGATGTGTTTGTGTGCTGTTAAATTGTTCCATTTAAAATTGTTATACGATGATGACTGATGTACCCATATTCTGACTATTGTATTTATTGTGTCTGTTTAGTTAACGCATCAATGTAAATATAACGGAAATTGATGAGACTGTCACCAAAGAAAGAGGGTTAGCGCTATAAAAGCAGGTTAATCCACCATTTTCTACATTTGAAAATGCCTGTACCAAGTCAGGAATATGACAGTTCTTGTCCATTCGTTTTTTGATGCGTTTTGTTATTTGATTTTGCCATGTGATTATGGACTTTCCGAATTGATTTTCCTCTTAGTTCAGTATTTTTGTGATTTTACTTTTTTTTTAACACCGGTATACTACTGTTGCCTTTATTTATGCTTACCAACGATATCATATGCATTGAGTTTACGCAACAAATGATATATAATACCAAATTACTCTTATGATATAAATATTGGCACTATTTGTTTTGTTAAAACAAACATATCATATACAGTATTTCAAGAATTACAAGCATATTCAATAACCGGTACTATCTTTATATGGGATTATACTCTTGAAGTAAAGATTTGTCTATTGCTCAAAAGGTTGCTGTTTCCTATTCAACATCTATATGTAATTTTATAATTCAAAATAGTTCTGTTGTTGTAAACCATCATGCTACTTATAAACATTAACTGTCCAAATTCTACTGCACCAAATCTGCATTTTGACAATTTCTGTCTCTTTGGTGATGTTACAAGATACAATATAGGTCAATCTCAAACTTCTTAGTTAAAAGTATAATGCTATTAATTCATATTCTCAACACTATTTTAATTTGTATAAGTTTCATACTCTCAAGCAATTCACTTTTTTAAATTGACAAATATATTTAGCAGCTATTCTAGAAATGTAACATTTAAGGTAGCACAATACAAAAAAATTTATACTTCCAATTCCCCAGTTTTAAAATGCTATAACTTTCTTTATAATTTTTGAAAATTTAAAAAGTGGTATTTATGGATAGCTAACAGATTACTCTTTCAAATTAATGCAATGTTAGTATTATACAACAATTATGTAATCAACTATAATTTTAACTGTGACAAAAAAATTGTACAAGACATTTCCAGTTTAATTGAAATTAGCTTCTTCGTGGATACCCCTAGGGGTTGATTTTATTATACGTTGTTCCTAAAGCCATTATCTACAAAAGGGTGTTCTCAGATTTCAGAAAGAATGTATAGATCAAATTTTACACCTACTTAAACATTATCTACTTTTATGTGGTAAGGATGTTTTCACTAATTACAGATTTATGAGAGAATGGAATACATAGCGATAATTTGAGACACCCTTTTGTAGCTCCTGCTGTGTTGATTATGATTTCGTTAACATTTCCTGTATAAGTTATAGAAATGATAGAGCTAAATTCATTTAAGGGAACTGATCAATATTTTGCCATTAATTGCATAATAATTGATTAAATAATGATTGCATAGCAAAAATATTGCATTCTTTTAAAAGATTAATCTTTTATCTATCAATGTATACCTCTTTAAATTTTATTAGTTTATATGCAGTATTAAGAAAGTAAAAGAAAAAATGTATGTAAAAATCCAAATATAAAAAAAAATAATGCAAAAATCCAAATATAAAAAATATTCAACTTTTGTTCGAACTAATCATAAATTTGCGATAACGCGTAGCGCATGGTTTAACTTTTACTGTTATTCAAAAGAGTTGTATATTTTTGGTTAATTCGTGGATCAGTTATTCTTTTCAATACATTGACCAAGGACGTCATCTTTGAGAGTACTCACGAAGCTCTGCAAACCACAGAAATTTTTGTGCGTGTCCCCCAAAGTCTTGTAGACTGTTTTCTTTCTATCTTTTAACAGAGACGAAGTTGTGTCGCATCCGGTAAGAGCATGTACAGCAGACATCAGTTTACAAATTATTGGGGGAAAGGCAGGCACATATAGTTGGTGAATGAGTAAAATTCTTCGCTTATCCTTTACACTGCTAATGTTTCCCATCTGCACCCACGACTCGCTTGTTTTTGTCATCTGTTTGAAGTAGTGAACATACAGAGGATGGGATTCCATATCAAAATGATCAGTCATGGTTTCATTCAGATGGTTCACAATGGCAATAACATGTTTTTTTATTGCTGTTGGTTTTGTTTTCTTGTGTGAATTTGCATTATTTTTAGCAATTCTAACCCTTTCCAGCATTACACCACTAAGGGCTGCTGGAAATGTCTGGTAAGTCAATCTAACAACGCAGACTTTTGATTTGCAAGTTATGCCTACGATGCCACCTGATCTCTTTCTGTTTTTTATAACGGTTCTGTTGCCTGTATTTTTGATTTTGAAGTATATATTTTGTTTCAATGCACAAGTCGAAATAATGCTTCTGAGATAAATGGGTTTGATTTTGTTGTTTAATTTAGTAATTTAATATCATATAAATGAGGATTATTTTATATTTTGCATAAAAATAAATGATTAAATTAAATTGAAACGTATTCTATTAAATGCAAAATATTAGTAGTGTCAAACGTTACAAAAACTCTTCATTAACGGAATAATTTTGCTAAACTTTATTTGAAATCGTTACAATTATGTGTAACAACAATGTCAATAATAACAGAAAGCATATCACGAATGTTCTTGTAAAATGTAGAACTAAAAACTTTTTAAAGTCAATTTTTCTTTAAAGTAAGGTAACGGACTTCAAAGCCTATTATACAAAAATTGCACAGTACGATTTTTTTTACGACAAGGCAAAATGTAAAGTTCAACCTGTTAACTACTAATACTGTGATTTATAGCCGTATAGTCCGAATGACAATTAAACTCTGTAAATAAGCGTCCTTTCCTTACTTGGTCACCGTACTACTATTTGTTGATATGCAAATTTTGACGTGTGCACAACATATATATTTAAGGACAATAGTTTTCGTAATGATGGTGAGATATAATGACAAGGCTGATATTTGTCTCTGCAGTAGTTTCACTGAATTTTTTCGTTAAACATAAGATGTGTTACAAACTACGACTTTGTTAGTACGTGTTACAGAATAATGTCTGTTTTTTACCTATTACATACTTTTTAGTTATATATTTATGTCTGTCTTTTTACTAACAATATAGTTATATTATAATTTCTATCTTTTTCCCAGCAATATTTGATAGGAACTGTGAATAGTATATTGGGGTTTTTTTCTCGAGCGAATAATGACTTTTGAACACCGGTATACTACTGTTGCCTTTATTTATGCTTACTAACGATATCATATTCATTGAGTTTACGTATCAAATGATGTTGTAAACCATCATGCTACTTATGAACATTAACTGTACAAATTCTACTGCATTTTGACAATTTCTGTCTCTTTAGTGATGCTACAAGATATAATATAGGTAAACTCAGATTTCGTAGTTATAATTATAATGCTATAAATTCATATTCGCAATACTACTTTATTTTTTATTAGTTGCATACTCTCAAGCAATTCACTTTTTAAATGGACAAATATATTTAGCAGCTATTCTAGAAATGTAACATTTAAGATAAAAAAATGTATGTAAAAGTCCAAACATAAAAAAAATAATGCAAAAATCTATATATTAAAAATATTCAACGTTTGACCGAAACAATCATTAAATTGCGATAACGCGTATCGCATGGTTTAACTATCACTGTTGTTCAGAAGAGTTGTATATTTTTGGACAGTTTTATTCGTGGATCAGTTATTCATTTCAATACATTGACAATAAAGTACTAATATCGAAATAACGAAGAAAATACAAAGAACTTCAACTTGTCTACTTATTTTCATTTTTGTCTATCGTAACGTCAAAACAAATATGAAAAGCAGGTATTCAGATCAAAAGTACATGTTTGTTTACTTCTAAATTTCTAGAAACCAGTGCGTCTTATATGCAAATTAGAGGTATGTTGAATTGTTCAGCACAAATAAAGGCAACATTATCATACTGTTGTTCAAAAGTCATACATCGATCGATTGAGAGAAACTAAAATCAAAGAAACGACAGAAACACGGTAATGTCAGGGAAAGGTAAAGTTCTGTCATAAAATGGTTGTCACTTTATTTGAAAATTAAGACCCAATAGCTAATACAAAGCAATGGGCTATGAATCACTTGTTTTCTTACTTATATATTTTGTTTCAGTCGATGGCTACTGGCTAGGAGGTTATAACTTCAACAAGGATAGAAGTCTTGAATGGATCAGTACCCCTGACCAGCCTATGACATATAGTGACATGTACCCGGGAGAACCAAATGGTCCGTCTTCACAGCGTTGTCTATTATACTGGAGGCAATTTGGATATGCTTGGGGTGATGGGTTTTGTACTGCAAAATTATCTTATGTGTGTGAATTTATCAAAACATAAATAAGCATGAGCATAGATTTATTGTACGCTGTCTTTCTTGCTTATTTATATAGTGTCCAAAGCTGAGCTCAGGGGAATTTTGTAATAACAGTCAGATCCAAAATTTTGTGGCAAAAGGCAGGCTGAATATGTCAAAGCATGGATGAAAATGTTAATATGTAAAAGTGCTGCAAAGACGACATTTTAATAACAATCGATGGCTGGATGATTGTTTACGTTCTATCTTCGACTTTTGAGTGCGATGTTACTGTTTACAAAAATATGAATTATTATAAATTTTAAATAATTATGATGTTCTTGTCCCAGGCGTATTGGTTACAACATTTTGAGACTTTTGAGCTGTGCATTTCAACTTTGTACTTGTTTTGGCTTTCAAACTTAGCGTCACTGGTTAGTCTTGTGTGGACGTAATGCACGTGAGGCGTATTAAAATTTTAACCTGGTACCTTTTGTTGTCTATTATTCATTTGTTTCTCTGTCCTATATTTTCTCCAATTTATTTGTATTGTAGTCCTGTCATGTAATGTTGTAATTTTAATGTTATATTTAACATCGCCACAAAACCAGGTTCAACCCATCATTTTTATTTTAAAATGCCCTGTACCAAGTCAGGGAAATGACCATTGTTATATAATATAGTTCGTTTCTGTGTATGTTACATTTTAATGTTGTGTTTCTGTTGTGTCGTAGTTCTCTTATATTTGATACGTTTCCCTCAGTTTTAGTTTGTAACCCGGATTTGTTTTTTTCTCTATCGATTTGTGAATTTCGAACAGCGGTATACTACTGTTGCCTTTATTTAGAAATTTAAACAGCTGAAAATTTATATTTTAAATGTTCACACTTATTTACTAGTATATATAAAT
Organism: Mytilus galloprovincialis; assembly: GCF_965363235.1. Taxonomy (NCBI): domain Eukaryota; kingdom Metazoa; phylum Mollusca; class Bivalvia; order Mytilida; family Mytilidae; genus Mytilus; species Mytilus galloprovincialis. The sequence goes on along the minus strand of NC_134838.1, from coordinate 62,962,271 downwards.
AGTTATATATCAGAAATTTGGAATATCAAATGAACTATTTGGATGTGTGCATCTAAAATGTAGTTGATGTTTGGTCGCCCTTTTCTTTAATTTAAGGACACATAACATGTAAAACAAGGCAGTATATGAATAAAATGTTGTAAAATCTTTCTGCAAATTACAAAACATGTCACTTAGATTCATAATATGTCTTCAACGCCAAATTCTGTACCATCTTGAAATCAGGAGTGATCAGATAGATTCCGAATACTATCAACATAAGTGGGATGCTAGCTAAATGCCAAAAATATCGCATTTCCCTGTCTATCAACAGGGAGAATAACAGATTAATAATGGAAGCAACTGAAGACTGTTCTAGTAAAGGAGTAAGGCAGTTAAGAGCGAGACGGAGGAACCAAAATTGGACTCCCAAATAAATATTGAATCACCGTTGATGTGGATGAAAAAGCACCCACAATGATGATTTTGTCTATAATTTCCATTTACCAGTGGCATTCTGTCCTAATTTTCCAACTCGTCGGAGTATTGTTGATGTAAATAAAAATGTAATAAACCTTAATACTGTTATAATTTTACGCGAAATGTAGTCACGAATGCATTTACATTGTTAGTTTTTTCTATTTCCAAATAACTTTATTCCTCCAAAAAATACGATTGGCGCTGATTTTCGATGTCTTCTGATAAAGTCACTCTCCGATAAGTAATGTAGGCGTTAGAACACTAAGATATTGAATTCCGTTTTAACCTATGGCGCTCGGCTGAAGTATCGATTTGTAAGCCTGGTATCCTTGATTATTTTAGCTACATTTCTGAAGGACAAAATTCAAAGAATAATCAATCGGTACTGATTTTCGAACTCATTCATGACATTGCTGATAATAATCTTAAAAAATTCTCAATTTGCTGTAAAAGTGGAAACAAAATCGATTTCTATAATGTTAATATTTTTGGGGGTATACCTAAAGAATCGATTGGTCTTGATATTTAAAATCATTCGAGATATTGCTGAACTTTTATCCAAAATTTCTCTAAAATAAAATGATTTGAATGGACATCCGCATTTCTATGAACCCACGTTTGGCTTCTCTGAGAGAAAAAAAATAAGAATATCTCATTTTAGTAATCATTTATATAAAAACATACAAGAGGGCAAACAAGGAAATGTCTCGCCTGTGTATTTTTCAATTATACTGTCGATTCATTATTATTCGTTGGATAATAATTTTCGTGGATTTCGTGGGTACAAGTGAACCACGAAGTTAAATGTTCAACGAATGACATTTTTTTATATAGACGTGTACCCAGACTTCCGCAAAACCACGAAATTCTATATCCACGAACATGCAAGGTTTCAAAAATCCACGAAAATTGGTACCCATGAAAATAAATGAATCCTCGGTAATTGAATAATAATGATGAGGTCATGGTCAAATGAACTCTGCCAGACAGACATCTTAATCTCCAATCGTTCCATTCACCTAATATAGTTGACCTTCTGCTTAATGTAACTGATAACCTGACAAAATCATAAAGGTCAACATTTATCAATAAACCATGAAAATAAGGTCAAGGTCAAAGTAAACCTGCATGGTAGACATTTACACCTTACAATCAATTCTTTCACCAAACAAAATGGCATACTGCTTGTTGTATTTGATTAACTGACAAAACAAGGATGACTAACGAACTATGTAAATGAGGTCAAGATAAAATAAACCTCGCCAGACAGTCGTGTACACTTTACAATAATTGATTACACTAAACATGTATGATCTTTTGCTTAATAGTGTACCTGATAAATTGACAAAACCATAAAAAGTCAACATTTACCAATGCAATGAACCATGAAAATAAGGTCATGGTTAAGGAAACCTGTATTTGAACGTGTACAAATTCCAATCATTAAATACACCAGATAAAGATGATGTACAGCTTATAGTATCTAAGATAGGGACTTGACCACACAACTTTAACCTTAATCACAGATCAATGAAATGAGGTCGAGGTCAGGTAAACCCTGCCAAACGGACAAATAGGCATTGCACGGAACTCATATATCAAATATATACTTTTGTGGCAGGCTAGTTAAAAATGACTTACAATGAAAGGCCAATGATGCTTATTCACAAATGGGAATTTAAGAAAAAATAACTTGTCAGAATAACAGTTGCATGTTGCAGCTTTATTTTGTCATGTCATAAGTATGGGATGAAGTCATTATCAAAATGAATTAGATAAATTGGATTTCTTCTAGTGAAAATATGAGACATCTTTGTCGATAGGCAGACAATAACAATCTTCTAGAGGTATATGAAAATGCCAGGACTCAAGATGTGAAGATTAATATTCGAAAAAAGATGCAGGTTTAATATACAATAATATATGTTGAGAGTATTTTTTCACTCGTTTGTATTTTCCCTGGCTAATAAGATACTTTAAATAAAAGCTTGGACCCCTCTATCAGCTGCCATAAAGTGATGAGTGTTTATGTTTACCAGGTGATATGAAATAAAAGATATTATTCCTGTTGTAAAACAAATTCTTTCTTGAAGAAGTCCAAATCAATACAACTAGAAATTTGAGCATATTTTGTCCTATAGTTACAGAGAAGATTATCAGTTAAAACTTATGTAATTTACTAATACATCCTTGTTTCAAAATTGGCTTTATGAACCAATTATAAGAAGTGTTATAGAATTGATGAAACACGAATTTAACAATGTAGTTCATTCAGTACCGGGGAAAAAATTGAATGTAAAACTTAATTCGAGCATATGAAGAGTTGGATTTGAATGTAACCTCCATTTTGTGAGGTTGTTACATTCGCTTAAAACATCCTTACACTATGTTAATTATATAATGTTGTATAATAAACATCTAAAAAATCACTTTAAAAACGTAAAACTTGATGAATTGTAAAATGTACGCCTGAGAACGGAAGTGAAATGAAATTTAATACTTCCATGGTCTGCGTGACCTTTAATGCTACCCTATTATACTCATCTGTGAAATCTGGTCTCCAATCCTTATGAAATAGTGCATTCAGTATTTGATACCTTAACATGGAAATTAAGAAATGGAAGGATAAAAAGGGCAGCAACCTCTATTGGAAGAGATGCTGATGTACTCTCATATTAAAGTTAGATATAAATTGAAGAGATTTGAAGATGTGGTATGAGTGCAAATGAGACAACTCTCCATCCAAATAACAATTTATAAAAGTACTTATGTATTTGAGAAATTACTATTGATGTGCATGTTGATGTTGATGTTGAGGGTATTCTTACAGTCTCATTAACATCCTTAAAGCAAAGAAACATGTTTGATAAGAAACAAAAGTTGCTTCTAGTAGCAGAATATTGATATGAACTACCTTACATGTATATAGCAAATTTACAGATTTAACATTGTTGGGTTGATGTTTAGACGAGTTGTATATACATAATGTACACAGCCATGTATCACCATCATTCCTGGTGGTCCGATGGATAAATCTGTTGTAGAGTTGTCACTGACTCAGACGTACTTATAAATATAATTATTTTCTGTGACTGTATCTTGCATTAATTTGTAGGATCCTTTACTATAGATAATTGAGCTGATCTGTGACAATAACATCTCCATGCCTTATATATCATGTACTGTAGTACGACGCTAGATTAAAACTGACGAGGAAAGGTAACACACGGCCACCGAAAGCTTTATTATTGTGAAGCCCAGGTGGTCGTGTGGTATAACGGGACGGCTGCAGTGCAGGCGATTTGGTGTCACGATATCTCAGTAGCATGGGTTCGAATCCTGGCGAGAGAAGAACAAAATATTTGCGAAAGCAAATTTATAGATTTAACATTGTTGGGTTGATGTTTAGACGAGTTGAATTTACATTATGTACACAGCCATGTATCACCATCATTGCTGGTAATCCGATGGATAATCAGTTGTAGAGTTGTCACTGACTCAGACGTACTTTTAAATATAATCATTTTCTGTGACTGTATCTTGCATTAATTTGTAGGATCCTTTACTATAGATAATTGAGCTGATCTATGACAAAAACATCTCCATGCCTTATATATCATGTACTGTAGTACAACGCTAGATGAAAACTGATGAGGAAAGGTAACACACGGCCACTGAAAGCTTTATTATTGTGAAGCCCGTGTGGTCTAACATTGCTGGGTTGATGTTTAGACGAGTTGTACATTGTTGGGTTGATGTTTCAACAATGTTAGATCTGTAAATTTGCTTTCGCAAATTTTTGGTTCTTCCCTCGCCGGGATTCGAACCCATGCTGCTGTGATATCATGACACCAAATCGCCTGCACTGCAGCCGTCCCGCTAGACCACACGACCACCTGGGCTCTCGAAAAAAGAGCTTTCGCTGGCCGTACTACAGTACATGGTATATAAGGCATGAAGATGTTATGGTTACAGATCAGCTAAATTATCTATAGTAAAGGATCCTACAAATTAATGTAATATACAGTCACAGAAAATAATTATATTTATAAGTACGTCTGAGTCAGTGACAACTCTACAACAGATGTATCCATCGGATCGCCATCAATGATGGTGATAAATGGCTGTGTACATAATGTATATACAACTCGTCTAAACATCAACCCAACAATGTTAGATCTGTAAATTTGCGAAAGCAAATTTACAGATCTAACATTGTTTGGTTGATGTTTAGACGAGTTGCTTATGTACACAGCCATGTATCACCATCATTGATGGCAATCCGATGGATACATCTGTTGTAGAGTTGTCACTGACTCAGACGTACAGGAACCGAGTTAAGTTTGTACTAGCCACAGATATTTTAAGGAGATAATGCATATCTGAGCCAGAAGTTAACTTCAAACCTTAAGCAGAAGCAATTTAAAACATTTCCCATTACTATGTTGTGTCCTCTTCCAACCATGAATCGATAAATATGAATAGAAGGAAACAAAATCAAGAGAGAACAATTAATACATTGTATATATTTAATGGTGTAGCTCAATATAAAACATTCACAGAAATGCTTCAGTAAGGCACATTTTTTTCTGCTATAATCTTACTAAAAAGCATTTTTTAACATGATATAGGATTTTCACATGTGCTAGCTGTTATAAATAGAATCAAAAGCATAAGACTATTAAAGTTTCTAATAAATAAACAAATGTGTGCGTTAGAGCAAAAGAAAATGTAGAAAGTGACATACGACTTTTGTTTGGCAAAAAAAAAAAGGCTTTACATTAAGGTTCAAAATAAAAAAAAAGTTAAAATAACAGTATTAGACTATTTATTTTTGACACATTTTTTCTTCTATAAATTTGACCTCGTTTTCCCTTCTTCCTAGTGATATTTCTTCCTACTTCTGCTGAAAGTCTGAAAGAAGTTAACATAGGACTTCAATTAATTGAATTTCTCTTTCAATGCATAAACCTTAGATTTATAGCTAAAAAAACATGAAATAACTATAACTTGAAGAAAGTTAAATAGATGAGGGGAGGAGGGGTTGGGATATCACTGAGCACTTTATTGTATCTGCTCACTCCATGGCTTATAAATATACATACATATACATATATATATAAATAAAATGAATAAATTCAACAATAAAAATATTTATTGCACTACATTGTATTACCTTGCTGAGAAAAAAAAGATTACAGAAACTAAGGTATTAATGCTTTCATTTGATCTTGAACTTTAACCTTGTGCTGTTTGGTTCAAACACAAAAACAACAAACAAACAAACAAATAAATAAATAAAACATCTCTTCTCGGCAGTGGCTACCATAACTTGCATTCTACCCTAGCAAAAATAATCCTGACCTTGCAAAATATAAATTTAAAAGTTTAATCTATTCCATGTAAAGGAGTATTTTTCTAATATATTAATATAATAAATCAAAAATCAAATTCTGTAACAGTCAAGGCACATTTAACAAAAAATAATACTTCAGTATATTGGTCCCTACAGAAAGGTAGATGTTGGATACAGACGGCAACCAAACAATACAAAAACAAACAAAATCTAGTGGTCAATTCAAAGTCTGCATCATCAGACTGGTGTCTAAACAAAATGCCAAGTTTTGAATCACCCAATGTCTAACAAATATGTGCTTGCATTTAAAAAAAAATAGATATCATTCTATCTCAACTTTATCTACTTGTGATTTTACTTAAAACACCCAAACAAAAAATAAAAAATCAATACAAAAATATTCTGTTACTGTTTTTACTCAAAAAATTGTAAAGGCACTGTTTATGTTAATAGTACATGTGTACTGCGTTTTTCAAAATGCATAGAAATAGACTCATAATATTTTTAATCCATGATACTGTAAAATTATTCTTGTAATTCTTTAAAAGACTTCAATAACATAACAAACATGATTTTTTTTTACAATATACTAAACCAAATTTAAAATACTAAATTCAATGCATATAGTGCAGGCCCGTAGCCAGGAATTTCCAAGAGGGGGGGGGTGTTTCGTTGGACTCATAAACTCGACTTTAACAGTCAACATTTGAACAAAACGTTGACTTTAACAGTGCTTATTTGATTTCAAGGGGGGGTCGTCCAACCCCCCGAACCCCCCTGGCTACGGGTATGTGGTGTAAACTCATAATAATCTTATTTGAATTTTATTCACTTTGCTGAATTTTGAAAAAAAAATCATCAGACAAAAATTCTACAAAGTAGATAAAAAAAAAGGAAATAATCTAATGCCAAAATAAAGTGACCCTGCCATTTAGTTATGTAATTGTAAACTTTTTTTGCTTTAATCACTATAATGTATATAAATAAATGAATGAACAATTGTAATATACAATCTAAATTCAAAATTAAATTCATAATAAAACTAAAGAGGTTTTGTATGTAATATTATATTGCATATATAATAAACAAAGTAAATGATTTAATACAATTTCTTTGAACACTAATAACAATATCTTTTAAAGCTGACTGTCGACTGGTGACTGGTATCTATATCTTAAGTAATGTTCTGGAAAAAAAGTACAAGAATCATGATTAGTCAAGAACACATTATATCACAACTGTTGGACAGAAAGTCACAGTACATAAAGTCATAGACCAAAAGTCATAGACGAAAAGTCACAGACGAAAAGTCACAGACAAATAGTCAGACAAAAACTTTCAGACAACTACAGGCTCTTAAGAGCCTGTGTTGCTCACCTTGGTCTACAATGTATGTGCATACAAGTATTAAACAAAGGACATAGATGGATTCATGACAGAATTGTGTTTTGATGATGGTGGTGTGTTTGTAGATCTTACTTTACTGAACATTCTTGCTACTTACAATTTTCTCTATTTATAATAAACTTGGCCCTTTAGTTACAGAGGAAAATATTTAGTAAAAATTTACAAAAAATTACAAAATTATTGAAAATTGTTAAAAATTTACTATAAAGGGCAATAACTCCTTAAGGGGTCAACTGACCGTTTTGGTCATGTTCACTTATTTGTAGACCTTACTTTGCTGAACATTATTGCTGTTTACAGTTTATCTCTATCTATAATAGTATTCAAGATAATAACCAAAAACGGCAAAATTTCCTTAAAATTACCAATTCAGGGGCAGCAACCCAACAACCGGTTGTTTGATTCATCTGGAAATTTCAGGACAGATAGATCTTCACTTAATCAACAATTTTACCCCATGTCAGATTTGCTCTAAATGCTTTTGGTTTTAGAGTTACAAGCCAAAATCTACATTTACCCCTATGTTCAATGTTTAGTCATGGCGGCGATCTTGGTTGGTTGGCCGGGTCACCGGGCACATTTTTTAAACTAGATACTCCAATAATGATTGTGGTCAAGTTTGGTGAAATTTGGCCCAGTCGTTTCAGAGGAGAAGATTTTTGTAAAAGTTAACGACAACGGACGACGACAGACGCCGAACGCCAAGTGATGAGAAAAGCTCACTTGGCCTTTGGGCCAGGTGAGCTTAAAAATCACAGACAAAAAGTCACAATTCAGTTATGAAAATTATTTTTCTTTTAATGAAAAAAACATTTTTTGTATTTTTCTTGAATTATTACATATAAAGCAACATTGTAACCAAAGTCTATTTAAAAAAAAAATCAATAATGATCAAAACAATTGTTCAAAGTGTCTTGGTACTTACATGGCCAAGAGAAAAATAGGCAAAAAAGAATAAAAAAGAGAATAATGGGGTGCCAAAATATAAAAAAAATGGACACTGGCCAATTCAGATGGGGATGGGGAACCACCCTTTTTTTTGGACGATCAATGCATTTGAATGGGGAAATATGGTTGGACCAACACCCCCTTTTATTCTGGGTTTGGAACCCACTTTAGAAAATGGCTGAATCCGCCCCTGAAATATATGAGAAGAAATACAATGAATAACGAATAACGAGCAACAATATACAAAATTTAGAAAAAAATTCTCTAAATAATTCAAGAATATATAAGGGACCCCATTTAGACCCTCACAAATGGTGATACATGTAAACAACAAATGTTATTTCATAAATTAGATCAAAGTATGATAAAAATAGTCACTTTAAAAAAAACAACAGAAAAAACAAATTTGGATGAACCTTGATACTAACAAGAATAAGTTTAATTACTAAACATGCTTAAATAAGAATTTGTTTCTAGATTATGACAAAATCTCTTATTTTCTCTTTCAAATTTGTTCTTTCTTTAATTCTTTATGGTGTGATGTACTTACTTATTTAAAGAAGGTATCAAATGGGTCATTGGCAGGTGGTGGCGCCTGTAAAATAGCATAAATAAATATATAGTTTAAATAATAAAGTTGACTCAGTTGTTCTATTTTCTATTGCAATTATTAGTTTACTTTCTGTTATTGTAATGTTCTCACAAGGGGTGCCACATGTGGAGCAGGATGTGCTTAAAAAGTTCCATTCCAGAGCACCTAAGATCCCCTCCCCCTGGTTTTGGTGGAATTTGTGTTGCTCAGTCTTCAGTATTCCTTCTTATGTTTTGTATCCTTTTGTTTGTATTTTCCTTGTTTTTTGGTTTCTTGCCATAGCATTGTCAGTTTGTTTTCAACTGATGGCTTAGAATATTCATTTGGTTTCTTTTGCCTCTTTTTTAGTGTCAACAGCTTGCACTTAAATATGGGTTATTTATCAACTGTCTAAAATTAATTGGTCTGCATACTTTAAAATTGATAAGTGTTACAATAATCATAATCCAGTCTTACACTGCTTATATCCCAAACCAAATATTATGTATCATTGTTTCTGCACTACAATCAATAAACTTTGTAATTAACAAAATATTTCTGAACATTAATCCAATCCACTTTTGAGCATTTACTTCACTATTTGATCGATTATGGGATTTTCAATTAAATTTGATCAACATAAGAGGTGCCACTATGTGAAAAAGAACTGCTTTCACATCAGGAGTATTTGACTTCACCTCTAATACTGAGGGGTTTGCGTTTTCTGTGGATGTTTTTGTTTTGTCCATTCTCCTTCTGTCTCTCTTTTGTCCTCATTTTTATTGTCTGTTGTTATCTTATTTTCCACTATAGTCTATTTTATAAATGTTATCAATTTACAAAGAAAATATACCGGTATACAAATCTATTAAGTCATAATTAAGTACCAACCCCTTTGGTACATGAAAACCATATTGATCATAAAGGTAGTACATTTTTTTTGTACTTTACATTTATATGATAGTAACATAATATTCCCAACAATTCTTTTAACTCTTTTGCTTATCACTATAGTGAAATTTAAAAGCTCTTTACACAAATGTCAAAATGTTAATTACTGGAAAATTTTTAAATGTTCTACTGTGTGATCAACCACCTCCTTATTTTTAAGCCATGGCTTTCAACAAAGTTTTCAGTCTGACAAAGCATAATTAATTAACATTGTATATATAAAACTATAAAAATTTGGGCCCCCCTTCACACTATGTACATCCATGTTAATATTTGTTAAGTGTTGAACCAATATCCCAATATATAAAGGAGGATCACACCTGTACAGAACAGAATATTGTGCAACACAAATATATTATCACAATAAATACATTTTTTTAAAGATCATACATTGGAGCCAAATGACAAATTTTGGAAACTTGTTTTTTTTAGCCAATTGTTTTCCATTAGTTAATTCAATCTCCAAAATAGATAAAAAGTTCTATAATAAAGAACTTGGTATGTATCAACTGTTTAAAAAGAACTAAACTAATATTCAATACAAGAATATGTGACCATAGGACAGACAGACTGCTTTTTCACTATCATATGTCCGTTTTCTGTGATAAGCAAATCTGGGTCAAGTTCCTAATTAGGCATATACTGTGGATTCATTTATTTTCATGGGTACACATTTTCGTTTTTTGAGGAAAACTTGCATATTTGTGGATATTTAATTTTGTGGTTATGGCAAAGTCTACATTCATTCCTTTAGAAAATTTGTAATTCGTTGAACATTTGAATTCGTGGTTCTTCTGTCCCAATGAAATCCACGAAAATTGGTATCCAACGAATATTAATGAATCCACAGTATTTTCAAAAGTTAATTTAATAAATAATATACATGAATCTGTACTAAGATTTAAGTTGATATGATGCATGACAAACTTCGTTTAACATAAACTTAAACCTAAATTTAAACCTACCCAAGGCACAACTTTAACCTGATATGAACTCAGACATTTTGACAAGAAAAATCAAATGCCTCCTGCTACTTAAGGCGGGGCAGAAAAATACTGTATGAAAATAATATATGGTGGAGGATATGGAATGAATGTATATTTGGTCAGTTGCATACATTGTATATAGCAAAAGGGCAATAGGGTTGGGAAATTAGTATATGTTATACATGCTATAATAAATATAAAATTTATGTAAATTATTTTTATAGGTGCTATTCTACTTTAAACAAATTGACAAAATTGATAGTTTTGGACCTTTTGTACACTTAAGGATCAACCAGTTATATCAAGTCTACAATTGTTAAATGTTAGTAAGCACACTTGAAGTTCCAATGTTTGTATTCTATAAAGTATACTTACTTTTGGTTTGTTACTGCTAGAATCTGTTGAAACTTTAATATTTTTTTTAACACCATTACTCTTAAAATCAAAGGCAAGAAATGGATCTGTGGATGAATCTAAATGCTCACTTTTCTGTCCTTTTGTTTGAATACTAAATGGCGAAGAAAATGGATCAGTGGAATTATTGTCAAAAACTTTAGAAAATCCATCGGATGAATTAAAAGGATCACAGTCTGCAAAGGGATCATTGCTCTGAAACGGATCTTCAATCACAAAACGACTACTTGACCCGGATGAATTTGAAGATTTGATACTCAATTTATCATCATCGGCAGATGAAGCATTTAAATTATTATTTTCTTCAACTTTCTTTTGAGTATTTGCACTTAAGTTACTTTGACTAGACTGAGATTCTCCAAGAGATTTTTCATTCAGACTTCTGCTCTGAGGTCGGGGTCGTGGAACAGGTATTATACTTGTCTTTTGAGATTCTGATGACATATTTCTAGGTGGTAATGCTGGTACAGGTTTATCACAGGAGTGCTGTTGGTGGGATGTGCCTGATAAGGGGCGTGGTGGGGGTGCAGGGGGTATTGCAGCAATTTTATCAATTTTCCTCTCTGGTGGCAGTGGCGGTGGAGGTCCTTCCGGAGAAGGCATATCAAAATTGTCACTGTCACTATCTCCATTGTTTGCAGACGACACGTGCAGATGATCTGGTTTATTTTGAGTATTGGCATTGTTGTTGCAAGCAGGAAATGCAGCATGTTGCATTGCTTTGAGAGGATTGTTAATAAAGGATGTATCAAAAGGATCATGACTTGCTGGTGTTGTCTTGAAGTTTGCAGCATCTGGTAGAGAAAAAGAATCGAAAGTGCCAAAAGGATCTTCTGAACTTGCCTGTACTTGTGGTTGATTAGCTTTTGCTAATTCGTTAATTGGTTTTCTGGTAGCAGCAGTTTGTTGGGCAAACAGTTGTTTTGGAGTCTTGTCTGTGCTCTTGGTTTTAATTTGACAAAGATCTCCAAAAGCATCTGCTGGAGGTTTAGGAGAGTCTCTCCCTCCTTCACCTTGCATCTTTTGCGGAGCTAAAAGTGGTTCCCCAAATGGATCATTGGTAGGTGCTGGCATTCCTGAATTTGCAGCTCCCCATGGATTAGGTTGATTAGGTGCTGGACCTCCAAAGCCAGGTCTCTGTGGAACAGGTGGAAAACCTCCCTAATGAAGAAAAAAATAATATACGATAATCAAATGACAAACAGTTTGTTATGTTTCAGGTTAAAAACAGATGCTCAAATCTTTATAAACTGTCAATATTTGGTGCATATACTTTCAACTGTTTTGCAATTTTCAGTCTAGGCACTACAAAATTAGTCAATTCAACTATCAAACTTAAAATTCCCTCCTAGCTATCTGTCTGCATACTTAGCTTAAATAACTATATCAAGGTTGCCCTTTTTGACTGTAAATCAAACATTATTTCATATTTAGAAAAAATATCTTATATTAGGTCAATAAAGTGTTCACAATTCTTCATGATCAAAATCTTTCCTTTTTTGGTCATTGATACCCATATTAATACATAATCAATATCCATTAGTTATTGCCCATTTATTCAAATATTGAAATCTTCTACGAAATAGGTTAACTATTACAACTAAACTTCAAAGTAAATAAATTTTGTTGGACAGACAAGGTGAATGCAATGATTGTTTATTACTGTTATCGAACTGAACTAACTAATCAAAGTAATGTAACATGTCTTCTAATTGGTTGAAAGATTTTTGTTTTTCAGCTTATAGACATAATTGTGTCATTTGACCTTGACATCATCAAAGTATTTTTCAGGATTTATTCCTAATAACATGGAATTTATAATTAAATTATACGGAATGACATATCTTTATTGTCTCAAAAGTGTGATGCAGACTTTAAAGAGTTAATCAGTGTGCACCACATTTAATAGATCATAGACCCCAAAAAAATAACAGTCTTTCCTTTAATAAATAGTACCAAGTTATAACCTGCCAAAGAGACTAAATCAAAGAAAATTACTCCTTTGAAATTGTTTATATGATACTGTATAACTTTTAAATTGTTAAAGGGATATATTTTTTTTTTAAAAAGATTATAGCATTTGAATATTGGAAAATTTATTGGTTTACATGTCTGAGACATGCCATCATAGACATCAATTAGTAGTTTTATCTTAATCCCTCTGATCTTTTTATACTAATCTGTTAATGTAGGATTATAAAAGCTATACATTTGTACATCAATTTGTGTTTAGTTCAAATACATGATGATAAGTGAAAAAAAGTCATCAAAGATACCAGTCAAGGTCGTTAAAAACTTCCATCATCAAAGATACTAGGCTTAAAAATTTGTAAACCAGATTTGGCATTCATCTACAAAAAACTAATGGCTAAGTTATTGACTTTTTTTTCCTTGGAATTTCTCATCGTTAAGACGTGTGTACAGCATCAAATTCATTTGAGATAGAAAAATTAGGAGATTTGGTATTGTTGCCAATGAGACAACTATCCATCATAGTTCAAATAAAGTTGATGAAAGCAATTATAAGCAACTAAACATCATTTAACAATGTGAATATATCACATCACCAAAATACATATATCTGCATTTCAATCTGTTATTTATAATTTGATGAGCTGTTAGAAATAAGCAAAAATATCCTTGTAACCTTAAAAGTACATAATATTTGGCTGTCATTATTGAAAGACTCCTGGACCTGGTGTAAAATAAACTCAGAGGAAGTTTGCTTGCATCCTTCATAGCATCCTTGAAACTTCATATCCTACCTACTGCTTTTAATTAATTATCTAAACATATTGGAGAATCATTACCGCAGGTTGTCCAAATGGATTTGCAGCAGGAGCTCCAAAGCCTGGCTGAGATGTTGGTACTCCAAATCCTTGTTGACCTGGTGCTCCTCCAAATCCTTGTTGTCCAAATCCAGTTTGAACTGTAAGTGGTGCCCCTGGTTGAGCACCAAACCCTGCCTGACTTTGTGCACCAAATCCTTGCTGAGGTTGACCACCAAATCCTTGTTGTTGAGGTTGAGCACCAAATCCTTGCTGAGGTTGACCACCAAATCCTTGCTGAGGTTGACCTCCAAATCCTTGCTGAGGTTGAGCTGCATAACCAGCATGCAGCATTCCTGGATTTTGTGGCATTGTAGGCTGATTTCCAAAAAGTCCTAGAATAGCATTTTTATCGACTGGAGAAGCTGGTTTATTACCAAACAGGTCAATATCTTGAAGGTCAGATGATGTGGATGTGGGTTCTCCACCAGCTGTGGAGGTAGATGTGGGAGAACCCCATGGATCATTGGATGGAGATGATGTTGGTGGATTTTCACTTTCAAAAAATGTTTCTAGCTTATTCATTTGCTCTATACCCTGTAATACAAACATATGTCTTATTTAGGGTTTTTGAATTGCCTCCCTTGATTCAGCTTTGCTGTCTTGTAAACTATCATTACTAGAATCTAATTTAGCATCACCAAAAATACAATTGACACTCCTAATCCTCTTTCTGGTAGCCTTTGTGTTATAACTGACAGAATTTTCCTTTTTATGCTTTTTGATTTCTATAAAATGAGTTCAAACTTCCAAAAAGAAGTTTTCTAATTTTTCTTTCCTTTTTTTGTTCGCATTTTATAAAGAGCAGCAAAATTGAAGCAAATTTTCCAAAAGTTTTTGTTTTTTTAAATAATGTGATGTCAATTCAACTCAATTCTTTATATAAATGAATTATGTTGGGTTTTTTTTTATTTGGGAATTCTGGTGCTGAAGGAAGCTCTTTTGATAGTGCTGGTTAAATTCATCAAAAATTCTTTTATTTGTGGAACTATTTAAATATTGGCGTATTGTACAGACATATCTATTGTTAAAAACTGTAAGTTAACCTCTAAATGTTCTGACTACTTCTTGTCTTTAGGTTGCTGTCTCATTGATGTTTAACCCACACCTCATTTAACATATACATGTATTTCAAATTAATATCTATAGTTACCTGACCAATAGTCTCAAGTTCACTTTCTAAATCGACCAATGAACTTCCAGCTCTCTCTTTGACTAGTCTGTTGTTTGTAGGGACCTATGAAATATGAAATACATGAAAGTTTAAAAACATTAATATCAGCCATTTTCCGGTGTTGTGCAGGAAAGGGTCACCAGTGGAGACAATGAAAAATGTTGTGAATGTGAAAATGTTTCAAAATAAAACTGATATCAGTGAATTAATGCTGGTACCAAATTTTATAGTTTGCACAACAAAATAACCTAAAATTCTGTTTTCAGAACTTATCTTGATGGTTTTAGATCATTTGCTTGTATCACTACACCAAAATACATAAAACTCCTTTTCAAAGAAAACATATTTTTAAAAGCAATGAATTATCAAAAAATCCCTCTTCACCATATAAAATGTCAATATGAATGCTGACAGCAAAATGGTTTAAAAAATTGTATCCAGTTATCCACAAGTCTTTATTATATCATATACTTAGAGTTGACTGGGCATCTAACTTATTTTCAAAACATCTGTTTGACATAAAACACAACAAAAAACTAAATGTGTTAAACAACGTGAAGACAATAGAACAAAAAGTTTGCAAACAAAGGTAACAACAGTAACTAGCTAGAATGTGCAAAATCAGAAAGCTGTACAGAAACGGTGTGTCCTAGTTCCTAATAAGAACTTAATTCCACATTGAACTAACAACAACTTCTTACAACAACCAAAATCACCACAACATCATGACTTACTTCATAGATAGGTTCTGATATTTCATCATATCCATTATAAATATATAGTTCCTAGGAGTGCAAATATCAAAGTAATAAAAAATATCAAATATGTTATACATGTAACATTATTGAGGCAACATAAAAAGATATACTGCAAAAAAATCATAAAGTAAAAATAAATTGTGTATAAAACAAGATACATATCACAAAACCTTTCTGGCCAGGGAATAAGTTAGAATTAGAAATGGTAATATTGTGTCTTCTAAACTTCATATCAAATAAAAACACAAATTGTCTCCCCTTTTTGGGAAACATAAGTTATCTCCCTTTAACAGTGTCATACTATTCCAGTAAGAGTCCATGACTAACATTTTTCTATTTCAAACCATTACTCATGTATAAAAACTTATCATAACGTTTACTATATCACAAACTAAAGTATCATGAGCTCAAAACATAATATGCATTTATTGGCCTTATGCAAAACCAATGTGGCCTACAACTTCAAAGCTTGAAATCAAACAATTACATTTTTACATTTTTTTAGCATGGAAAGTTATTGACTTTGATGTTATCTTGTTTAGAAAGAGTCTGCTTAATTTAGTTTTTTTTTAAACTAATGCCTTTGAGTAATTGTAATAGAACTTACAAATTATTCATCACTTTACAAAATATTTCAGTGCTTTTTTTTCCAAATCTTTTGATGTTTGTAATGAAAGATCTGCAACAACAGCAACTTGTTTTTTTCAATTGAAACCATTTTTTATTCTAAGTTCTTTTGATTTTAAATTATTATGACACTCACAGAGAAAAAAAGCTAATTCATTAGAACAGTATATCTTTAAAGTCTCCAGGCATTAGTATTTAATTTTTTATACATATTTTGATTTGATTTGATTTGATTTTCATGTTAATTTAATTTGTTGATCAATTTACAGAATGAAAAAGAGTCTAAATACTAATTCATGTAGATCTAATCGCCTTATGGGCCAAGGGTGGATAAATTTCTTGGGTGTTTTTTGTTGTTTATGGGTTTTTTACAGAACACTTAAGATAAGGTTAATAACAAGTATGTCATTTGAATTTTGAGATAAAGAGCATCGTCGGTTTTTATTCCATTGCCCAACAGAGTTGGAAAGGGAATATAGCATGATGATTTTTACACTTGCTTATAAATAGAGATAAAATGAACCGTTTCACTTGTTGGTCCTGATGATTCCTGTGTCTGTCTCTTTAAAGTTTTGCATGAAAGTTCAATGGCAAAAGATCATTTTGGGGCTTATCTGGTTTTATTAATGACCATTATTTGCTAAATTTTAACCTGCTGAATAAAGTCCTCTAAGAAAACTTATAGTGGCTATCAATTTGCTTTAATTGCAGAAAAATTGAATACTCATGGTTTTGCTTAAGTCTGCATAGAATCTGCATACAAGCCTCCTGAAAATTTCTACTTGTTTAATTAAATATTTAAATTAGTGGTTCACCTTTATCCAAGAGTTCAATAAAAGTTAGTTTACCATGAATAATTATGAATCTCCAGTATATTGTTATTCTTGATGAAACAATTTAACAGTAAAGCCATACAGGGGACTTACCGGTATTTGATTTTACCTGAGAAAAAGTCTTAATTCAGGAACATTTTAATAAAATTGAATCAGACAATATTATGTGATATGCATCATTATTTTGGCTACATGATTTATTAAGTCAAAATGAGTGATACTTCAATTCAATATTTTTTTTTTATTTTGCACACCCTGACATTGTTTTTAACAATCAGTAGATATTTCAGCATAGACAGTCATAGATAGCTTTTGATTAATTTTATCTGAACTTGCCTTATTGACAGAAGGCTATTTAACAGGTAGGAATAAATAGCATAACCTCAAAAAACAAGCACTTTAGTTGGACTTCTAAAAACTAATATTAATCATCTTATTCAATACATATATTTTTATTCAGCATACAGTTTTAGTTTGATCTTTATGTCTCCAAAAAACATTTATGACCATCCTAACTAGGAAATCATGTGTCTATAAAAATGTATGCTATTCCTCAATCCACAAAATAAAGAAACCAACAGTAAACATGGTAAATACTTATAAACTGTTTATATAAATATTCAATAATGAATAAATAATTTGGAAGGGAGATAATCTGGCAACAACTTAATGGCCACAGACCACTATTAATTCCTCTATCAGTTCTTTATAACGTTTTGTATCATTAAAAAAATTGCACCATGCACTTTTGTCAAATTTTTTGTGTGTGTAATGTATAGTACTAGTCCAAATATATATTCAAAATTCAGAAAGATTGAAGCAATCACTTTTACAAATTTAGCCAATACACATCCATACCCCTATTGACAAGTCAAGAGATGATCCGAAAACTTTAAATATTACCTTTTTGCACTTGACCTAATCACTAATTCCAAATCAAAATCAGTTTAAATACAACATCCAAAAATTTATTTCACCTCTCTTCTTTCATTTCCACCAAAAAAATTATAAGAAATGAGTGAGGAAGGGAAAGAAAAAATTAATTGTGGTCTTGGGCCTAATGATATAAAGCACTAGAACACACCCGTGATATCACGGGTCCGTGACTGAATTAAAGTATATAACTATGCGCAAGCCTTATTTTAGTATTAGTATTGTCATCTGATAAAGTCATGCCGATTATAAGATACACAGTTTTTCTCTGCTTTCAAGTCTTTCTGTTTGAACCCGTCGAACTGAAACAATAATATTAATTATTTGGAAAACAAAATGTCCTGGAATGGAGTATTTTTTAATCAACAGCATTGTCCTATATAAGTTATAAATAAAGTTGAATTCTTTGCTTCGCTGTTTTACGTCATGCCCACTAACAAATTGAAAACTGTACCTATACGCCTTATTTTTAGTCCAGATTTTTAGTATTCGTATTGTTATCTTAGAAAGTCTTACTGATTAAAATACTACAATAGGTAACAATTTGACAATTTAGTAGTGTCAACCCTGTGGTTATGACCCGTGTATATAGCATATTAATCCTGAATACAACGGTTGGTGGTGCGCCTGTCAGATGCGGAACGTACAGATAAGGTAATAGGTAACAGGTGAATATACTATTGGTATCGGAAGCGGACTCGACCCGGAACTTCTTAATTATTGGCAATATTAATTACGTGGAAAACAAAAGGGCCTGGAGTGGTGTAATTTTTAATCTACACCTTTGTACTATATTAGTTATATATAAAGTTGAATTCTGTGATTCGTCGTTTTTACGTGATGACGGCTGACAAATTGGACCTCGTAATTTTAGTATTATAGATAATAAAGGTTACCTCCCTTTACTCATGTAATTTTTTTTTTTTTGCATAACAAAATTTAACACATTCTAAAAAATAATTAAAAATAAATCAAGTATAGAGAAGCAATATAATACATGTTATCAGATTAAAGTAGAACTTTCAAATTTCTGGATGCAGGCACACTAAGATGGTGTAGTTCACACATCTCATTAAATAGAAAGTCAGAGAGGTATTTAATGGCAAGATATTGTGCACCACCTGCTTATATCCAGCAACTTACGTTCCCTTGCAATGAATAAAATTGATATAAATTCAATGTAAGC
Organism: Mytilus galloprovincialis; assembly: GCF_965363235.1. NCBI lineage: Eukaryota > Metazoa > Mollusca > Bivalvia > Mytilida > Mytilidae > Mytilus > Mytilus galloprovincialis. Next base: position 62,942,840 of record NC_134838.1, on the reverse strand, counting down.
ATGAAAAAGTGACTAGATTACTAGCATTCGAAAACTTTCTTGCAATGTGCAAGCACAGGGGGAAAATGATAAATCAAAATCAAGAGCATATAACCCGAAGTTTGAATATTAGATCATCCACTCTATATTTTTTTTCAATTATTAAGCATGCATTTAAAAAGTAAACATAGAAAAGAGTAGCATGTTTTCTGCTTAAAATTTTTAGAATGTTAAAGATGTGATAAGAACCTGACATGACACCCATCTCTTCAACAAAGTAGCAAGAGGTAAACAACTTACTAGTTAAAATTTTAAAATTGCTATAAAAATAGTTGGAGAAAAAGACATGTTCTTATCTTTAACATGTGTGTTCTCAGAGGTCTTGATAAGTTCTAGCCCAAAGCAAACATCTACATTAATCTAGAAAAATCTATTTGGGGCTTGTTACAAAAAACAATTTGGAAACCCAAAATGTTAATTAAAAAAAATATTTTCCTTTAATGTTGATTTAATCGTTATTGTTATCCAACAAGGAAAAAATGTTGTCTTTCATATACATGCATTGTCAGGAACGCAGCCTAAAAATGTTAGAGAGCTGATACACTGTAATAAGAAGGCAATATTATGAAATCAAGCATGAACTTAAATTTCTCACAGACAGAAGAAAAAACAGTCTTTGCATGAGTTTGTTCAGAAGAAAGCAATATCATATGTATGATCTAAATTGTTCTGAAATGCAGGAAATGTCAAACCTTTTGGTCAGTCCATGATGTAAAAACCTCCTTTTTGTTTTGATGACACTTTCAAGGAAAATAAATTAAAAACAATAATATATTGCCTTAAATCATACGAAATAAATAAAATGTCTGGTGATTGAAAAATATGGTTTTAATTAAGTCAACTTTTGTTTCTTCAGTTTTCTGGCTTGATTTTCAACCAACTATAACATTTTTTCAATTTGTTCTTTTGGCACTTAGATATTAAACATGCATCCATTTTTTTATATTTAGACCACACAAAACAATGAATTTAATAACTCATATTATGAAAACCCTATTAAATTTGGTTTATTGGTTCCATATTCATCAACACAAGGCTTGCTTGGAGTAAAATATATATGACTTACTGAATAGACAGGTTCTTCATCTGTATTTGATTCTGTATTTAATTCTCCATCTAATTTGATGACTGTAAGATAAAAGATTTATTTATAGACATAACAATTAAAAATGGAAATGCGGAAGGTGTCAAAGAGACAACAACCCGACCATAGAGCAGACAACAGCCAAAGGCCACCAAGGGGTCTTCAATGCAGCAAGAAACTCCTGCACCGGGAGGAGTCCTTCAGCTGGCCCCTTTTTCTAGGAATGCATTATTGCATATTGCCCAGAAACCCCCTTTATTTCTCAACATTTTTTTAAAAACAATAGTATATAAGATACAACTGGACAAATGGTAGAGAAAATAGGTTTTAATTGGAGAATAAAGACCAGAGGGTTTGGCCTATATCATTCCCTTTCAAAAAATAGACTACACATTCCTCATGAATCGTTCATGAATGGTTTTCTTTTAAGATAACTGTTTTGCAATGAAATCTATATGCTAGCTTTTTACAGCATCCAAATACCAAACATGGTAATGAAGTTCCTTTACTTTAAGAAACGTCAGATTAAATTAAATTTTGTTTATATCGTTATGTGATGCTCCAATCAAATTTCTTTTCCCTGTGTCCCAAGTTTGCAAAATAGTAATTAAGGTTTATCAAGTCAAGAAGATTAACCTGCAATTATGTCACCACTTACATCCTGGCCTTTACACCAATCATGTGATCATTTAATTCATGTGATAATGTTACAGATTCCTGTGTCTAACAATCTTAGGAAGCTTCATATTTCAGGTCCTCAATCTCAACTTGTATTACCTAAACATGTATATAACTGGTGTGTTCTCTCTCTTACCATTTTGTTTCTCTTCTCAAAGCAAAATATCCCTTTAAAGATATCTTACCATTTGGATCTTGTTTCTCTTCTTTATTTTCTGGGGATTCTTGCTGCTTTTTTGCTTCCTCCATTTCTTTCTTTTTTCTTTCAAATATTACTTGAAATAAATCTCTCAGTGTCAAGACAACAGCTTCAGACTATTTAAAATATAATTAAACATATCTTTTATTCATTGATCATATGTGATGATTGCTTTGAAAATTGTTTCTATCAAATATGTAACTGAATATGCACTAATTTTTGCTTTTTCCGTCTGCTTTTGTATTATAATAATTTTAAAGATTTAATCTAGATGAAAATAATCCTAGATCTATAATATATACTCTGTTACCTCTTTCAAAGGTTGCATATTTTTGTAATGTTTTTTTTTTAATTTCATCAATTCGTAGTTATAAACTTACCATGTGGGATTTTTATCAAAGGGAGATAATATTTGAAAAATTAATTTGTATAGTTATTCTTCAAAGTTCATTTGAATATCAATAAGCTCAATTTCATGAAAAAGACAATAAAATCAACCTACAACCAAAAAACTTCTGAATAGATATTATCTTTAAAGGAAAATCCCTCTTTTATTCATAATTGATGCCAGCAGACAGATCTATGTTCTTATGTGCTATTTTCTGTCAAGTCATCAAATGTACAGGGTTTTTTATGAGTATGACAAAAGAAGCTTACTTTCAGTCAAACCTACTATTCTAAAAAATGAATTTATAATGATAATTAAACTATTTATTAAAACAGTTTATGCAAACCCTGTCTATTTAGTATTTGTATTCTGAATTGAGCATTGAAAATGGATGAGTTGTGTTAGAAAGGTAATGAATAAAGTGCTGATATATATTTTACATACTGCTTTTTCTGTTTTGATGCCATAGAATAAATGTTTTTTCTCCTCTGTACTGAAGATATAACCAAAGGCCCTAGAATCGCTCATATCTCTGGATATAAAAGATACTTTGTGTACTGGATGCGAGTGTTCTACTACCTATAATATATGAAATAATTTCATCAAAATATTATCCAAAATACAATGCACATGGAAGCACAAAAAATCACTTGTTACATAAAATAAATTTTATTAACTAGCACATTGTAATATTGAAAAGAATGTTTGAAATAGAATAATTTGACAACAACAATGTCATCGGGTATTCAATCTTATAAATATCATGCATATTGTACAAACATTTACATCCAGACATATTCCAAAGTGTACACAAGTACAACAATTTTTGGTAGATTCGAAGCGTTTTGGCTTATAGTCCTTCGTGCATGATTAGGATCGTTATTGGGTGAGACAGTCTTGACAAAGTCCTGTTAACACTCCGCTGCCGGTACATATATATATAGGAAAGATCTGACGAAAAAAAAAATCAACTTTTTTATTTGCAGTTATTTCCCTTTATCTTTTTTCTTCAGGGAGACGGATTAATATAAGGGAAACCTTGTTTCCGAATCCCTTTGTAATATTGTATCACTGTATTTATATGTGTATGTCATGTACATGATTTTTTGAAATAAAATATGTTTAAAGTACACAAATATAAATAAATACAGAAAGGCTCAATGAGGTATATGCATATTCAAGTTGACAGCCTTAAAGTCTCTTTAGACCATTTTGGCGTTCATCGAATGAGAACTTGATTAATTAGCGTGTTAATAATTTTAAACCCCTAATAATTACTTTTTTAGGTTTCTCAAAGAACTTAAATCTTTCTTTTCATATTACAAGTGTTACTTTGTCTTTGTTTATCATAACCTACATATGTACACCTGTCTTAAATACAGTGATGTGTGACCTTTAATTTTGTCATATCTTTTAATTTATTGAAACTGAAAAAAACATGTTCAATTATGATTCTCAATATATTTCAAACTGATTTGTACATTAAATCTAGATAATTACATGTCAAAAACCTTAAATTTGAAAGTCTCTTTTACCCATCTAGAATTTTAATCTTTCTTTTACTCACTCCATGTCTAACATCAACAAGTTTTATTCCTTCCTCAGAAACATTGACAATAATTCTTTGTTTGTGTACACCTAAAGCTTTGATTTCTGCTTTTAACTTCTGGATTTTATCCTGGCACATTTTGTCTCCTCTTGCCTCAGGGACCTCCTCAGTTCCTATCATCTTGGCATTAAAGCTAATTCCTTCCCCTTGAAATCTGAGTGGATCATTTTTGTCTGTAAAAAAAGAATCATATTTTTTTTAAAAACATTGGACAATGGAAATATGGGGACTTTCAGAAATCATAAGTCACAGAGAAACTAACAATGCCATGGCAAAACACTATAAAACAAGAATGGCATAGGAACAATTATTGGTGCATTAAGTTTCAAGTTGATTGGACTTCAACTTCATCAAAAAAAATCTTGACCAAAAAATTTGACCTGAACATGCTGAAGCAGGACAGACTGACGAACGGACAGACAAAAAAACAACAAAGGAACAAATACACATACTGAAAAACATACGGTAATGCACCTATGTAGGGCATAAAAAAGACAATACATTTCAAAAATCAAATATTTCAAGGTTAAAAATAAACAAAACTTGTACCTATTTTTCTATTCACTCTGAAAACAAGGGCGGGTTTCTGAGGTGTTGTTGCAGTGGTGGCAGCTGTTGTTGTGGTTGGGTCTGTGACTGTTACCGTGGTTACAGTAATGGTTTCTGTGGCAGGAGTGGCTTCTTCTGTTGTCGACATGATGTAAGATGAAGGCTTAAAATATGAATTTTCCTTAGTTTACTTTGTTCAGATCAGAATCTTTCTAAAGTGCCTAAAAGAAAAAAAGGTACCATTTATAAACCAAACTAAAACTTCAGAATTAATTAGTATCATTATCATTGTTATATTTTCATACTGATAGAATAACTTGAAACCTGGTACCAGAAGTCAGATTATCAAAACTGGCAGGTTTTTTTTATCAAAATTGTTTCCTGTATGTACATGTATAATTTTTATAATTGGGACTATATTAAGAAGAGCCTTTCATACTTGTTTTACAGGGAAGCTGTGAAACTGACTTCCTACACACAATTAAAATATTCAGTGGTGGATCTAGAAATTTTCATAAGAGGGGACAGTCCCCAGCTCCAGCAAAACTATTACAACTACATGTTCATATATATCATGAACAAATATTGATTTGATAGAACTTCACAAGAGTGGAGTTTTGAATCTCAGATTACGACTAATCCTGAAATTCCACTATCTTTGTCTCTAATTGATTTTTTAGCAAGGGTCTTATCGCAATCAATTTTTCATATATTTATGAAATACAGTTAATTATGGAATTATATAATAGTCACAATTGACAATACGGCTAGGTAAAACTCTCCTCTTCAAACAGGGTTACCGGCAGATATTAGGTCAAAGTTACTTTGTTTTTTTATCTATATATAACAGTCTATTATTTGAACTTGGAATTATTTTTAACTATGGAATTTGCTTGATTTCTTGTTATTGAAATTTTTAATAAAGTCCATGATTATTCTGTACTGAAATGTTCTGTGCTGCGCACAACACTTTCTATTACAAAGAAAATAGTATATTTTCAATAGAATATACTGTGCCGCGCACAACACTATCTAACCAAAACACATTGTATGGAAAGTGTTATTAACCACTCAAAAGATCATAATACAAAATAAACATGGAATTTATAAAAAAATTTAAACACAAGAAATTATGCGAATTCCATAATTAAAAATAATTCCAAGTTCAAATAATAGCCTGTTATATAGATATATGGAATTGCTTTCATCTTTTCAACATATTTTTTCCTTGAGGGAGAGTAAAATTGAAGAAGGGTCTCTAAGTGCAAACAACTCTTTGGATTTCCAAAAATTTCAAAAACAAAATCTTTTACTACTGACGTCTTCAAGTATATCATTAAATATGAAAACATATTTTAACATACTATTAATTTGACACATGTTTATTATTTAATCAGGTCAATATTAACACAATAAATAATTAATCCAATTTACACAGAACATAACATTTATAGCCACAGGGGTATCAAAATAGTTGTTTCCGTACATTCCCATTAGAAATAATGTATTACAATACATACATTTTTGCACAGATCTACTGTAAGAGGCATACATTACACCTTAAATATCTTGTTTTAATCCTTACTTGTTTAAAAGATTGAGAAAATTAGTATGTACATGTACAGTCTAAAATTGGGGTTTTTAAAAATGATGATGTCATTTATCATATTCATTTATTTCATCGTTCAAAGTTTTTGTAATTTTTTTTGTAATTTTTTTTTCATTGAAAATGTTGCATTTCTAATTACATTTTTTTTTTTACAAAATCCAAAAATTAATTTGGCATCTTCCAACAGCAAATAAATGAACCTCGAACACTGAAAACTATTGAAAGCAAAATGTACATGTATATATATGTATATATTGATATGCTTTTACCATATATATGAAACTTCAAGAACAATTGTTATAAAGCCTTTCATACTTGTTTTGCAGGGAAGCTGTGAAACTGACTTCATACACACAATCAAACAATACAGTGGTGGATCTAGAAATTTTCATAAGAGATCATGACCAAATGTTTAACAAATTAATAAAATTGAAACATTTTAAGTATTCTAATGTCCATGTATGAAGTGTAGCTAAAGGACTGTTAGGCAATTCACTTATCCTAAAAAAAAACACTTTCATAACCATGATAACAAAATTTTTAACACATATGACATTTATCGGTATGTTAATTTATTCAAACATAATGACGCAAACAGACTGGCCTTGAAGCATAATATGACAAAATTTATTTAACAATTCACAAGCATCTAATTAAAAGTTTCTTTTATTAAGGAGAAAAAAGTGAAATAACAAAAAACATTGAAATCCAAGGAGAATTTAAAACAGAAAGTCCCCTTATCAAATTGCAAAATCAAAAGCTTTAACACAAAACGCATCAAACTAATGAAAAACAACTTCCATATTCCTGACTTCAGAGAAATGTATTTAAAGCCAACTTTGATCTCTTAGAAGCATCAAAATTATTGCAATAATATTTTGAATTATTTAAAAATGTTGATTTGATTTTTTATGCAGCATGATATATTGAAATATTAAGAGTTCCTATAAAAGTATATAGTCACTTATACACATTTTTATGTAGGGGCCAGCTGAGGTCCACCTCCAGGTGCAGGATTTTCTCGCTGCATTGAAGACCCATTGGTGGCCGTCAGCAGACAGTTGTTATCTGCTCTTTGGTCAGGTTGTTGTCTCTTTGACATATTCCCCATTTCCATTCTCAATTATATTAAATGATATGGCATTGTAAATTTAGAAGAGTAGATCAAGAGTTAAAACATAGCAGACATGGCCAATGATGAGATACATACTATGATGACAAAAAGTCATACTATTTCACTTTTTTGGACCAGGTAAACAACAACAGGATGCATCTCTCTACTACATGTATATACTTGTAATAACGGGATTAAACCCATATACAATACAATAATGCATTCATAAACAAATAACATCAGTTGGCAAACTTTCATATTTCAACGTATTTCAGTTTATATACATATATGCATGTATCTAATACTTCCTGTAAGAAGATAAGTACATGTATATTTGTATGTAACTTTTCTTCTAATTATAGTACTTCATCCCAATATTGAAAAGTCTGATTGTGTAAACACTTTAAAATACTTTGATAATAGCAAGTTTTGCTACATAAATTTGATTTAAACTACATGAGAATTTGACCTTATTAGCATTTTACCCACTTTTAATGAGCACCAAGTATGGGTGAAAGTGGTAGGGGTCTCCATACCTGCCAACTGTCACTATTTGCGGGGGATTTCCCCCATGGAGGCTCCCAAATTGAAATTTTAAAAGAGCAATTATGTCCACAATTTTAACAAAACAATTAATTTTACAATGAATTGAGGCATATAAAAGTATGAAGAAGCCAAGAAACAAAATTACACTGAATTTGAAGGCCCCTTAAAGTTTTTTTAAGGAGTATGGCAGCCATCTTGCACGCAAAACCCCCATGGACATTTTGAAAACTTGGCAGGTATGGGTCTCTTGGTAAGAGCTGAAATGCAAATTCTACACAAGACAAGCACGATAGGATGAAAATAAATATTCTGCATCAGAAAATTCAAAAATCAATCATGTACAAAAGTGCAAATAAATTGTTTGTGCAACAAAGCAGCATAAAAAATACATCCATAGCAACAGCCTCATGAAAATAAAAATTCAATATACAAAATATTCTCCTCCCCCTGACCCCCTCCTCCAATTATCAAATTTTCATCCCCTAAACACAAACTTTAACATGTAAACTAAGCAAACGTTTTAAAGTCAATAGACCATGACAGAGAAGGCAGAGCCAATTAGTAATCTCCATGAATATGAGATGGACCAATACTTATACAATTGAATACCAACTATAATGGACCATCACTGACCTTATCCCAAGCTAGTACATTGTTCAGCATGACACCACCAGAAACAACACGCTCCTAGGTCTTGCTTTTTTTACTTCATGGAGGTGTGACAAAAAGGGGTATACAGTATATCAATAGGACAAAACAAGATAATCCACAATGCAACAGTCAGGGTAAACTTCAATGGAAAAAAAAGGGACAAGTAGGAGTCAACATTAATGTAAACAACACTTGAGTAGCCACCTATTTAACCTTATGAACATCCATGAAATATTTGCCACTGGACATTAAGCAACCAATAATCAATTACAATATAATATTTTTAAAATTCTTATAATTTAGTACAACCACAAACCTTTTTCTGGTACAATCCTAGGCTGCTTTAGGGGAAAAAAGTGTTACATGTAAATAAATCCTATGTAATTTTACATGATAAAAGTTTTATGCATGGACATGATGAAGTAGACTAGAGATCGGAGATAATTGAGATAAACCACATAACTCTTCCTCGACAATCAGAATTAAATCCTTTATCATTAAACAAAGATTGAAGGTTCATTTGATAGTGATTAAAACTGCATAATATATCTATATGTATCTGTAACAATTGGGCGTTCTGGTGGGTAACACCGAGCCAAATTTCGAGGGTGTGCTTCTTTTGATATATGATAATGTTTCAACAACTTATAAATCATAGAATTTTAGGGGACAAGTTAAAAAAAAAACCTAAACCATTTGAGTTTATTTGATGTTTTCTTCATTCTTTTTCAAAAAGGAACCTAATCACATTTTGAAGTTGATCTGTTGTATTCTTGGCCTAAATACATGTACAAAAAAAAATGGTGTATGTGGTCGTAGTTTTCCTTCATGTTTTACAGATATAAAATAAGTTTATAACATGCATATAATGATTTAATTATACATCTCTTTATTATCTGATAAACTTAATACAGTCACATGTATATCTATTTATAAAGATAAATGTCAATGCATGTCAAGATTTAGTCTAGTGAGCAATGCAAATGAAAGTTGCAGATGTAGGTTAAGAAATGCACTTAAACAGCACAGGTTGATAAAAGCAATCCACATGTCATGCATGTCCATGATAAAAATTGATTGAAAATGAACAATTTTTTTTAGATATGATCCCTAAATGTGACCACCATTATGACCACACAAAGAGGACATACCATCTTCTTTCATAAAAGTCATAGGACATTTTATTTGTTTGTTACATGTATCTAGAGTGACAGTAATCAGCCATTGGTTAAGCTTCCAAATATATACCATTATATACTTATATGACTGTTGATTCATTATTATTCATGGGATACCAATTTTCATGGATCTTGTGGGTACAGGTGAACCAAATGTTCTAAGAAGTACGTATTTTCTATTGGCTAAAATGCAGACTTTTGTAAAAATGGGTTACAAATTTTAAACCATGAAACCAAATATCCACTGAAAAATGATTTTTTTATCATCAACAAAAATGTGTACAAACAAAAATACCAGTAAACAGTCAGAGCTCAGACATAAACAAGTCGATTTTTGTTTTTGACTTAAAGAAGTCAAAACATGTAGAGTGGGGTGCTCATTTTCGCCACATCTTTCCATGTTTTCTACAGTTTATGTTCAGGTCTAAATGTTTTTGAAGAATACTGATATTTCTATATATAAACTTCAAATGCAAAATATACTTAAGCTTGAAAACCGGTTTGTTTTAAGAAAATCATCTGAAAAGTTAGATTAAAGGGTGTTTGAAATTTCCGGATGTTTTGTCAATGGGGGACACATATTCGCCGTTTGTACACATCTATTTAAAACCAAATAACCGCAGCTTTTAACAATTTTTTTCAAATCAATTGCATTATAGATGAATAGCAGACATTTCAAAGGTATAAAGAATTCAAAATTAGGGCATTCAGTCAAATATTTACTTAGAAATACTTCTTTGAAATCGTGTTTTTTATTCAGGAAATTGTCCGAAAATCGGTGTCTGTTTTTCGGTCATTTTCGGTAGGAGCTGCAATTTTGTCTCAGTTTAAAAAAATATTATATTTGTTATAAAAATATAATTTACGGGTACATTTCTTCCATTTCAGCCATCCTTTGAAGTTTTTACACCTCAAAATCCTTAAACGGCGAAATTGTGTCCCCGGCGAAAATGAGCACCCCACTCTATACATATATTTATTATAAAAATGTGTTTTCAATTTTAGACTTATCTAAGTCAGAAAATGACAGACTTGTTTAGGTCTGTTTATGTTGATGAAAAAACTTAATTTTACTTGGTGGCCAAAGTACACCACCTACATGTATGACAGCAAAAACCTGTCTGAGAGTTCACAAGGACTTGAGCTATCTATGTTTAATTACCTAATTGAACATCATTACTAAAAACAGATGTTTTACCTCATTAAGTGTGGTTCCAGGTGGTTGCATTGTAAGGTTAATTAAGATTATCTCCGACTTTTTTTGCCTCTTATTCATATTTTTCTTTAGAAGACAAAGCATTGTCTTTCAATGTTGACATTATTTGATTTAGATGCATACCTTTTTATAAAGATGCGTGGGTCTTGAAGTTAACCAATTTTGATAACTTATCGACTTGTAGGAGTCGATATTTGCAACTTTTTGATTCTGGTGACAGGTCAATTATATCTTGCTTAACAATATTTGACTTATTAAAGTCGTATTTTGTCTTGCATTAAAAGGAGACAAATCCTAAAACTTACAAATTTAGACCTCTATGAGTCAAAAGCAGATTCAGACTTATCTATGTCTGAGCTCTGACTGGTAAATGAATCCACAGGAGCTAACTTCCTGTAGTGGCTAGCACATTAGCAACATTATGGCTAATCTTTACTTCACATGTTTAAGTGATCACCCTGCTGGACAGTACTGTGAAATTTTTTATTGTCTGTTTTGAAAGATGAACAAAAGTGGGGAGGGGAGGTGCTCATATAAAACAGGTTCAACCTCCATCAAACTTGTGAAGCTATCTGGACCATTGAATTACAAGTATATCTTCTCTGGGTGTTTTGCAGAGAAGCAGAAAATACTAATTCTTTGGTTTGACCCAACTTGGTTTAAAACTTATATCATTGGGTTTGGTAGTAACAAATGTAGGTAATATTACTTTTAAATTGGTTTTAACAGCAGAAAAAATATTATGTGCCTTGTGCAAATGTTGTGCTTGTTCAAAAATTTAAAAAATCATTAAGGGGAGACACTTAAAACTAGAGTTGGGTTGTTAATATTATTTTTTAGGGCAATAAGCTAATGTAAATGCATATACATATGTAGGTTGGAGTGACCCTCATTAAAGTGAATTCTCATTAACAATACATGTACATCTGAATCCAAAATAAATTAAATGAGAGATATATGAGGTACATTTGTATACATGTATACAAAAACCAAGTATGTGTCAAAAGTACACTGATGCCCCACTCTCATTATTATTTTCTATCTTCAGTGGACTATGAAATTGGGGTAAAAAATCAAATTTGGCATTTAAATTAGAAAGATCATTTCATAGGTAACAGGTGTACTGAGTTTTAAATTGATTGAACTTCAACTTCATCAAAAACTACCTTGACCAAAAACTTTAACCTAAAGACAGACGGACGAACGGACAGACGGACGAATGGACAGCTGAACAGATGCACTGACCAAAAAATATAATGCCCTCTACTATCGTAAATGGGGTATAAAAATAAGATGATCCTACAATAGCTGAAACAATAATAAAATAATTCATCAATTTTGCAGTAATTCATATGTACCGATATTTATGTTACATGTCAGTCTTTTTAAAAAAAAATATCTTTTTTTTTTAACTTTGAAAAATTGTGCTTAAACCATTTTCAATGATGCACTTCTGAAGAGGTTTGGAGAATTTTTGTTTATATGTACAATGTAGATATAGGAATTGAAGATGTGGTACAACTGTATGTCAATGACATGGTATAGTAAAAACAAGTTGTAAATGTAGTGTAACCATCAACAATAAGTACAAAAGATTACAATTGTCAAGTGTCAACATTGAAAAATTATTCTTATACAAGGAGATTTGACAAATGTAATAATTAATATTACCTGCATCTACATCATTGTACATGTGTACAGTACAAGAAACTTACATTTACATGATTGATACACAAGAAGGTATTCAATTCTGATTCCTTTAGCAGTGTATAAAATCTTAATCTATGTGAATATTATCTTTTTCTTCTTCATAACATAATAATTACTTTGTGATGTTCCAAAGTGGTACACTTTATCAATATTATATCGTAAAAGGGGGCGTGTAGCATGTACATTTCAGATACACACTATTATCTCGGCAATTAACCGTTCCTTATTAGGAAATTACATGTTGAAAACATGTGAATATTTTTCTAAACTAGTAGAATATTTCCTGGTTTGTATTATACCAATTTTAAGGATTCCAAAGTGAAATGAAATGGTTCAACAACTTTGACCCCGTTTCTGAAGTTGAGATCAGGTGATCCAAAAATAAAGCGAATTTCTGTGGACAAAACTGTGAATAAATTAGGATGAAGGAACACATAATTTTTAAGAAATTCAAAAATCTATTAACTTTTGTCTGACAGTTTATAGAAATGTTCACTTACCCTTTGTTATTCATGTACCCATTTTCTCGTGGGCGATCATGCATCAAAACAAACCAAAATCAAACTAAAAAGAAACCAACCACGGGAAGGACTTGAATATTCGAAAATGAGTATTAAAATCAACATGGTATTTTATTCTATATTAAAGAAAGAACAGAAGTCATTGAGTATTTATGTTTTACATGCCAGCAGCACATAAAGCCATTAATTGAAACGATGGACATAAACTGACTGAAATGAAATTACGGTTTGCCGGATTGATTGATGATTCTCAAGTTTTCTTTTCGGCCAGTGACAAATATTTCATGCGTACAGTATTGACTGAACAAGATTTTCAATTAAGATTTCATGTTTCTTTTTGTAAATTTTTTTAGAGTAAAAACGTTGACCGAAATGTGCGCATGGTTAATGCTTTTACAACCCTATAAAATTACTAAAAGAAGCATACTTTAATATAATTACATTTTTTGACTAGGATCATGGAAACACGATTTCTATCAAGTTTTTCACTAATTCACCTGTGCACTTTATTGTTGAACCTTGTGTCGTCATGGATATTACATTTCATTTTGATAAGATATTTATGTATGATCCAAATCAAGTTATAAAAATAACAAAAAACAGTAACGAAATGCCTGACTTATAAATTATAAATCAGTTTCGGATATAGTTTACCTTCATTAATTTAAAATGTCAGGAACTACAACCTTCACGGTCATGGAGAGCGAGTTGGTAAAACTATATATACATATCGTAAGATGGGGAACCTTCCCCCTTTCCCTCTCTTTTCTGTCAAAGGCCCCTAAAATCAATAAAATTGGAAACACGAATAAGTCTTTTATCTCTAATGTGATATTTTTGTAATCTTTTTGTTTGTGAAATTGAAAAATCTGGTAAAGGGCAACTATATTAGATCTCATAACTTTTGATCAAAACATATCAGAGATCATCAGACTACAGCTATTTTAGTTTATATATACTATTGTCAATTTGATAAATGATTATATTTCAAGTTTTAATTTCAATTATTACTTCTTCAAAACAATTACTGATCCGCATCAGTGCTTTTGTCGCATATATAAGTTTTACCATATTATAATAGGAATATATCGACAGTTTATCTAAAGGAGCTTAAAACAGTTCAAAGAAAATAAAAGGGAAAGGTAAGATATCAGCGTTATTCTCAGCCCTTAACATGATATTTTGTGCACAAACATATTTAAAGCTTAAATCTTTTTTATTTACATGAACTGAGGTGCTTTCCTTTCGTAGGCAAATGTAGACGGGGAGTTGTGAGTGCTGCATGCGTGTACTTGATGTATATAAAAAGAAGATGTGATATGTACGCCAGTGAGACAACTCTTCACAAGAGACCAGATGACACAGAAATTTACAACTATAGGTCACGGTAACGGTCAACATTGAACAATGCCCATATCTCATAGTCAGCTAGAAATGGCCACAAAATGCCACATATAAATCATATTCAAACGATAATGCATAGTAAGAGTATCTGGATTTTATTTATATGTTTAGGGGGAGGGGAGTCTATCATTTCTGTATGCATACATTTTATAGCAGTTATCCTGTTTTCTTTCTTTGTAATTTTTGTATTTTTTTACCTATAATTTTCTTAATATTTGAAAATTCCATTCTTTATTCCTTTTTTGTTGTTCTATTTCTCACTGTCAATTAATGTTTTGCCCATCATTATCTTATCCGTAAATCCATTCGGACCCCTTTATCTTTCATTTTCGTCTGCTCATACTTTCAACTCATTCTAATACTTTGTTTATATCTAGCCTTTCCTAAGGTTATGAGTTAATTCCTTCTTTTTTTTTTTGCTCAGCAATCCGTTTGTGTGTTGATCTATGGAAGAAATAATAAATCTGAACTTATACACTTATGATAGAATTTTTTCTTGTCCAATCTGCTATTCATTTGGTGGCAGTTTAATAACAATTGCTACTAACCATTTTATACATATGACAGAAGGTATTACCATTGATATTAAACCTTCCACCACACTATGACTTACTTGTACAAACAGCAATAAACCCCTCGCAGAAAACATACTTACAAATAACAACGAATAATACAAAGCTCAGCTAGCCTTACTTCGTACAGGCATAGTATTTGTTTTTTTTTAAACTTATCTTACATATCTATTTGGTGTTGGTAGTGGAACTGTCCAGCATATTTCTGATACATGCATGATAATTTTTAAATGGCATCACGAGGGAATATGGGAAGGGTTCAATCATTTGAAAGCACAGGTGCTTCATTGTTATTTGCTAGGCTTAGCGTTGTTTATAATAGCAATAGAAAACATGGCTTTTTACACTTTCAGATGGAAAAGGAAAAGAAAGTCAATATCGAAATATGCGCTGCATGTTTAAGGGACAATGATAATGTAGAAGCCAAACACTGGTGTTGTGACTGTGCCGAAGCATTATGTGAGGATTGTGGGAAGGTCCATAAAAAGTCTAGATTTACAACCTCGCATAAACTTATCCGTCTCCGGGATGTTAAGAATACTAAATCATTTCTAATGGCTACGTCTTTCTTATGTGATCTTCATTCCGATTTAAGAGTGACCTTCTACTGCAATAGACATGACCAGCTGATTTGCCAAACCTGTTTATTACAAACACACAAGGACTGTAAATATATTACTGCAATTGAACAGCTAATGCCAGAGAGACCTCGCAGTAGTAGCAACGACCATTTTGATGTTCTACAAAAGCAAGCATTAAAACTTGCCGACTCTTTAAACCAACTTATAAATACAAGGAAAGATAATCTAGCCAATCTTGATCAACAAAACCAGACAATTCAAGAAACAATTAAAAAAACAAAGTCGGAAATCATAGATCATCTAACAAAACTAGAAGAAGAACTACTAAACAGTCTCAGTGTGAAATACGACTCCTGTGTTGAACAAATAGATGATGAAATTTCCCAGCTTCAACATAATAAAGACCTGATGTCTATTCACGATAGTGATATTGAATTAATGAGAAAGAATGGTTCCGAACCTTATAAGTTCACAATTGTAAAGAAGTTTGAACAGACTAAACCAAGAACTGAAGATATCATAAGTAACTTCAGAGATAGATATAAACCATTGGAAATCGATTTCACCCAAAACGAAGAACAATTGGCATCGCTTTACAATGCAATGGGTTGGGTCGATATCAAAGTTATCAATCGAGTCAAATCTGCTTTCACTGAAAAAACAACTTCACCTAGGCCGACCAGCAAACAATGGGAAAGTCCAACAGAGAGCAAGATTGTACCTAGACCTGTATCAACTCGATCCGTTAGTAATTTCAAAGAAAGTGAACTGTCGTTAATAAAACTTGTACCTCAAACTCCCTCGATTACACAGCTAGTACTTTACAAAAAATTCCCGACGTCTTCATCGTTAGGAGAAAATATCACAGTTTCACGTGGCTGTTTTATCTCAGGGAAGCATATGCTTTTATGCGATGCGCAGAATAGATTTATATTTGTATGTAACCTCTACGGGTCAATGACCGAGAAAATTCCATTGCTGTACTTTCCACATGATGTTGCCCTGTTTGACAGGAATACAGCCGTTGTCGCAGCAGGCGAGAGGGGTATACAAGTTTTTGATATCACCGACAGTGAATGTAGACCAGATCGATTTATAAGACCTGGCGGGAAATGCACTGCGATTTCCTGCATTGACGATCAAATCATCGTCCGGAGTGGACACTGCAAAATAAGCATTCTCGATCGCGCGGGAATTTCCATTTTCAAAATAAACACCAAATATGACCCGTTGCTTTTAAGCGCGGGAATAAACGGCTCCATTTACTGGACAAGTAACAACGGCGATGAAGTCCAATGCATTGCGCGAGAGCGGTCACAATTTATCTGCAGATCTGAAACGTTGGTTGGTCCATCTGGACTCGCTACAGATGGCGCAGGTCACGTGTTTGTTGCTGGGTACGAATCTGGAAATATCCATCGGTTATCAAACAGAGGAACTAAATCCATGGTCTTAGACGAAGGAATATATCATCCTTGGGGTCTGGCATTTGATCAAGATTCTCAAAGGTTAATGATTATTAATGACGACGGAGTATCTATTGATATTTATACAGTTTGCAAGTAGACGACAATTTATTGTTTTATATTACAATAAAAATAAGAATACCTATTATTGCAATCAATGCCCTTGATGGTCAGCACGACATGTATAGACACAAAACAATACACTGAGATTTGTTACGGAAAAACATTTCTTTTCACATTGAAATGAAATAGTCATGGTTCATGTAGATATAGACTAGTCCAAATGAGTATGACGTCTTGAAAATTATTTGGACTTGATATAGACATGATAGAGCTACATTATATTAATCAGATGAAGAAAGATAACTCTAATCAATTTAACGACATAAAACTTAAGCTTGACATTTGAATTATCGTCCTTTGTTTGTCACTGAAAATGATGGATGTCATGAATCAACCAAAAACTAATGCTGATTTTTTTTTCTTAAATGAACAGATTTATATTGAGGAGGTGCAGTAATGTCTACTGGAATTTGGTTGAAACTGGTGCAAACAATTTTGCGTTTCAAGATTTTTTTTTAGTAAAAAGGTTTGATGTTGTCTTTTAAATCGGTGTTTTAGCTTTATGCACTTATTGCTGAGTGGTGATTGTGCTTCGGTCATTGCATCATTTATATTATATATAACTGTCGCTTCCAAGCCCTTATTGGAATTCAGATTTGTCGTGTGTACCTGTGTTTTTTATGACGTTGCCGAACAGGAAAACTGCTCGGAAGTGCATACGTCAATACTGCTTAGGATTATTGGATGGCGATTTTCACATCATAGAGACAGATTAAATGCTTTGTGAAAGAATTCATTTAAACGGTATTACTTTTAAGTGTGTTGTTTGTTAATTTATTGTTTATAATAGTAAGAGTAAGTTATTGTCCTTAAACCACGATGTTTACCATTTTTGTGGTTTTGCCTGTTTTTATTTGTTTGTAAACTATGATAAATAGAGAGAAACTCTAAAAATGGAAAAAGAGATCAGCAAGACAAGATCTACAAATAAGACAACAAAGAAATTGTCAACCCTTTAATGTTGCCATAAAATGACGATTGTTCACCAATTTAGTGCGTTTTTGTCTAAAATTATTTTTAACTATATTCAAAATAGAAAAAAATTCAGCTACATTTTTTTTTAAACATGGCCAAATTATCTGTCAACTCCTTATTGGAATTATTGTCCCGAAATCAGGTTTTTTATAAGTTTGTATGTATTTTGGGCCACTAACTAAAGTAAAAAAGAGAAACTTCACAAATCAAAAATAAACTGTCAGACAATTAAGGTTTGCAAATAAGTCAAATATAGCTCCATGAAACTGTCGGTAAACTCAGCAAAGGAGTTATTGCCCTTAAATGAGATTTTTGAATTGGGAGTAAATATTAATTTCTACTTTGTCAGTCCACTAATCATAGGAGTTATTCACCTGTACGGATGAGGATTTTGTACGTAATTTTGCACTTTGGGCAAAACTATAGTAGAAAGAAATTATAAACAACAAAATTAATCATTAAAAAAGAGAATTTGAGTCATGAATAAAATTGAGAATGGAAATGGGGAATGTTTCAAAGAGACAACAACCCGACCATAGAACAGACAACAGCAGAAGGTCACCAACAGGTCTTCAATGTATATTGAGTAACTGTATTCTAGTGTTTAATGTTGGAGTGTGACCATTTGATGAATACTTAGATGAGCGACAAATGCTCTCAAGAACCTCTTGTTAGATAAAGATGATAGTGTTCGATTGCTACAGCTGATATAACAGTTTTGTACAAGATATTTATCATGCCTTCACCCTTTGACCTATCATATGTGCCATTATCAGATTTCTCATTTAACCATTACATAAATGAGGTTTGGGTTGGGTCAACAATTTTTGTATTCTTTAATATTTTATGTCATTTCCTCTATTTCTTAATGATATTTTCGTCCCATTGTTCCATATTCTTTATATTTACGCACCCAATTATTCTCTACTTTATCTTTATTTTTTTGTCCATTTGTTTTTTTGTATGATTGGGTCATTATTCTCATTCTCTATTTTGTGGACCCCATCAATAGCCTCGTCTATGGTCTTCAGTGAGTTCTAACAGTCGTGTCCTGTATTCGACGTATTTCTTGAATGATATAACACTCAGACAAAACTTTCCGGCAATACCAATTTTTTATATTTCTTAAAAAGTTTTAAAATAGAAATTGCATTCTAGAGTATTTGAATTGTCTGATATCAGATTTTGGTATATAAATGATAATTATGAGGAAACAATCAATTTCCACTTTAATTTTAATCAAATAAAGATAAGTGGTTAAGGACTGTAGATTATGAATGGCTGGTTATGTATGTGTTTTAACAATTATACTATAAATTATAAAAGGGATTGTTTTTCATTGCTGTTCTTTTCCTATACTACCAGATACATATCAGTCATATTGACTGTTCTGTTATTTGAAGAAGGAAGTATCCTAAAAGTAACCTATACACTGGTAAAGATCACTAAAATTTAATTTTCCTTGGGCAAGGTTATCTGTCCTCGTGTATTTTAGTCGGTTTGGTTTTTTTTGTATAAAAATTTTTAAAAAATGACCTTAAAAATAATTTATAACAATACATTTGAAAGAGTTAATATGTTGCCACTGTACATTTGTGACAACAAGTCCCCTACCAATAGGCATACCGTATACTGATTATGAATGATGGAAGTGTTTAACGACCTTTACGGGATATACATCCCTCGCACGATCGGTTATGACTTCCAAGCTAGCATACAGAGTATCGTTAGACCAGGGATGAAGAAAACATAAACTTTTCTCAAAAGAAAAAAAAACACATCTATACATTTACTTTAATCATGGTCTATCAAACTATATTATAGGATTTTTTTGAGAGACAAGTGCCACGGAAAACTTCAAGATTCGCTTTTTTTATTATTAAGTACATTCGGAAACAACGTTTTAAAAGATTGATAGTTATAGAAAGGATAATACAAAAACAATTTGACAATGCGATGATAGCCCATCTCGGACTCCTCGACCTTCCAACTTTGGTATTTACCACTGCTCTGTTTGACAGACTTCTTGGAAACTTTCACATGTTCTTGTTATTATATACAAGCAACATGGACCATTCGGACAGAAAAAACATTGAGCTTTCATTAGTCGAATCATAATGTTTTCCCTCGGTCTCATTTTGTAGCATAGTACGTGATGTAAGAAGGCATGTAGATGGTATACTTTACAGGTCCTATGTTTATAGTTGTACAGGGTGATAAACTTACCTTTCAGTCATAAAAAAAATAATTTTACGTTCTAAATATGTGAAAAATCCATGACAGGCATTCTCTTTCGGAGAACCAAGGGTTATATAGAACTAGCTTCACCATTAACATTAAAAAAAAATTATTTACTTCGTCTGAATTTCAACCTTATACTGATTGATCTAAGTTTTATGCGGTAGCAAAAATTAAGAAAGAAAAGTAAAAAATATTCAAATTTATACGGATTTAAAGATTTTCTGAAATTTTCGGTAGCTGACTTCTAATATATCAAAGTTTTATGATTTGACAGACAAATATTTGATTCCTATATCTCAAAATAAATTATAGTATCTTGAACCTATCGTTGTGATATACTATCCTAACATTTTATATCTCCTCCTGGGTGTTTACTGAAGATAGTTCACTTTCACTTTTATTGCCACTGCATGATCAGTACTTCATATAAAAGTTCGAGGACTAAGGTTGGATAGAATGAATACGCATTTCTCGAGATCTTTCCGTTCGATGTCTTTCTACAGCTATAGACATTCGGAACGATGTCTGTATAGTCAGTAAGACGTTTCCTTTTTTTTTTATGGTTTTGCATTTCTGTTCTAAATAATATATTTAATCTGGATGGGGTTTACAGAATAGAGAATTATAAGCAAAAAGTGCAGAATAAAGATCTAAAAACATAAAGAAAAAAGAAAACAGACTAAGAAAATAAAGAATAAAGAATATAGGATGTTAAAATATATTTAAAAAAAAGAGTTATATATATATAGGCAGAAAATATAAAGAATAGAGAAAAAAAATCCCAAAATTTCAAAGAATACAGAAAAGAAGGACCCCATCCAGACCCTTATATATTCTGCCTTTCAGACATACATTTACTCGATTTTACGATTTGGATTTCGAAATTGTCTAATTTTCCATTATAATGTTTTTGATTTAATTAAAAAAAAAAGCTTACTATTTGTTTTGCCACGAACTTTACACATTTCGTTTGATTAATTTCTTTCGATGAATATTGAACAGTTGTTCCAAAACAGTTTCTAGCATAAATAGAAGAAAATTGGGGACAACAATGTTGAGACAACAAACCAACAGCACAACAATTTAATCTGCTTACTACAGTATCGAAAACAATATGGAGTAGTCTAGATAACATTTATCTTAATTCAAAACAGTAATTAAAACTTTACTAAATGCCATTAAAATGAGAAACATCAAAATAAAAGTTGAATTTATTGTAAAAAAAAATATCCAATAATTTAATTGAGAATTACTCCATTTAGTTAATATCGGCACATTGCTAGATATACAATGTTGCGACAAAAAAGTAGACTTATCTGATTGAAAGCGACATACAAATATTACTTAGAAAATTGAATGATTTTGTTATCATCAGATCGAAAAGAGCTGTCTCCTATGAGAAAATGAAATGATCACGTTTTGTAATGTGATAACAGCAAGTTGGCATACCTAGACCTATAATGGTTTACTTTTATAAATTGTTACTTGGATGGAGAGATGTCTCATTGGTACTCATATCCCATCTTCCTATATCTATATAGTAATCCTTTGTAAAAGCTGATTGCCTATAAAATTATTCGCCTTATTTGTACCTGCATGAGCAACACGACAGTGATTGTGTGGGGCAGTATCTGCCTACCCTTCCGGAGCACCAGAGATTACCACCGGTTTCTGGTGGGGTTCGTGATGCTCTTTCTTTAGTTTTCTATCTTCAAAATTGTATTTGGTAATTTTTGGCTGAGAATAACCGAGGACAAAGTTTCATACACAATGAGTTTATTAACTGTAATGTACACAGTGGCGGATCCAGAACTTTTCCTAAGGGAGGACCCGCTGACTGACCTAAGAGGGGGCCCGCTCCAGTCATGCTTCAATGGTTCCCTATATAATCAACCACAATTTTTCCAACGAAAGAGGGCCCGAATATACAAATATACATGACCCGCTTATTTCCTAGAAGCATCACCTACGTTCCACAAACGATATTCAGTACATCATGATAACAACAGATCGATATGATTGATTACAAGAGGTTTCGGACGAAACTAAAATGATGAATAGATATAAACATTAAAAATATCATAAAACTACACGAAATATAGAAACAAATTTAAAATCATATGCGTAACTGTTTTTTTTACGCCGAGACATTATAAGTACAATGTAGAATAGCGAGCGATGGCGAACAGTTAAAAGTGCAATCATAGAGTGCATGCGTTCTGTAACAAGAATTTTGAAAGTTTAATTTGTCCATTTAAGGTGAGAAACTCTTTATTTCCTTGTCAAAAAGTTCATTGAAGAATATCAAGTACCTACTTCCGCCGAGCTCTTGACACCGAAACTTCGATGAATAAGGATGTTTTTACGCAGACCGAACGTTGTCACGTGACGGAAGCTGTGTTCATCCTTCGGAAACTAGTTGATGAGTGAGCAGAAAAACCAGAGAAATTCCAATACTAGCACTAGATTAATTAATTTGTTATTGATTGAATATTCATATTCAAGTTGAGATTATCCATGGAAAGACTTAGACAATAATGCTACCCACTTGTTTATGCTTTTTTTTTTTTAATCAATACTAAATATCTTTAATATATCAACTTATTTAATGTGTTCTTGCTCTGCTCTTTTTTGCTGCCCTCATAAGGGAGCTACCATTTGACTTTTATGGGGGGGGGGGGGGGGGGGGGGGCTAGGATGAAATTTGAAAAAAATAGACAGGACAGGAGTGTTGAGTAAAAAAAAAGGCAGGATGAGACACTTTGCAAAAAAAGGCAGGATGACAATTTAGGTAAAAAAAAAGTCAGGATAAACTAATAAAAAAAAAAAGGCAGGACCGAATAGAGTGAAAAATAAAAAGGCAGGACAGAGATTACAACTAAAAAAAAATGTAGGACAAAATTTTTCATCCTAGCCCCCCCATAAAAATCAAATGGTAGCTCCCTAAGACAAGAACAAGAACACAATAAATTACACCTGTGATGGAAAACTCTAATTGTGTAAACAAACTTGACATGTTTGTTATTATCTGCTATATAGTCCCTCTTTTATTTTTTTAATGTACAAAATGTATTTTATTTGAATGTCATTTTTCACCAGAGAGTTGTAATATCATAAGGATTATTCATGAAACAGAGAAGAAAAATCAAAAAGTCTCGCGTTATCTTAATTATATCGTTATTATGTCAAGTCATTGCACATCATCATAATCATGTTTCTATGACAAATCGTTTAAGACGTGCTCACCTTTTTATTACTTTTAAATAAACTTTTGAAACCATATTTACTTTCTAAGTTTTAAGAGTTCTTAATTGTGAACTTAAAGTCAACTCTAGTTTCAAAACGTTGTACGGACTTCGACGTGATTCGATATGCCATGGAATATATGTGTCGCAGATGACCTCGGATTCATGTGATCCCCTTGTAACCACGGTAACGTCATCTTTCCTAGTTTGTGACATTCAAGTTGTGTTTTATTTGTTATAAACAACATATTGGTTGCCACTAGTGGAGCAGGAACTGCTGACCATGTTAGTGTATGATGATTGTGTGGCTCAAACTTCAGTCTTCTGTGCTCAGCTTCTGTGTTCTGTTGTCCTTTTTTTATGCCCCACCTACGATAGTAGAGGGCATTATGTTTTCTAGTCTGTTCGTCCTTCCGTCCGTCTGTTCGTTCGTCCGTCTGTCCCGCTTCAGGTTAAAGTTTTTGGTCAAGGTAGTTTTTGATGAAGCTAAAGTCCAATCAACTTGAAACTTTGTACACATGTTCCTTATGATATAATCTTTCTAATTTTAAAGCCAAATTAAACTTTTGACCCCAATTTCACGGTCCACTGAACATAGAAAATGAACGTGCGAGTTTCAGGTTAAAGTTTTTGGTCAAGGTAGTTTTTGATGAAGCTGAAGTCCAATCAACTTGAAACTTAGTACACATGTTACTTATGATATGATCTTTCTAATTTTAAAGCCAAATTAAACTTTTGACCCCAATTTCACGGTCCACTGAACATAGAAAATGAAAGTGCAAGTTTCAGGTTAAAGTTTTTGGTCAAGGTAGTTTTTGATGAAGCTGAAGTCCAATCAACTTGAAACTTAGTACACATGTTACTTATGATATGATCTTTCTAATTTTAAAGCCAAATTAAACTTTTGACCCCAATTTCACGGTCCACTGAACATAGAAAATGAAAGTGCGAGTTTCGGGTTAAAGTTTTTGGTCAAGATAGTTTTTGATGAAGCTGAAGTCCAATCAACTTGAAACTTAGTACATATGTTCCCTATGATATGATCTTTCTAATTTTATTGCTTTATTATATTTTTTACCAATTTTCACGGTTCATTGAACTTGGAAAATGATAGTGCGAGTGGGGCATCCGTGTACTTTGGACACATTCTTGTTTATTAATGATTTTTTTACTGCTTTTCTTTTTTTTCATACTAAAGTTCTTCATTTTGACATTCCCAATTCCCTTGAAACGATGCTAGAATTTGCAACAGTTCGATCACATATCATTTGTATATCATGCCGACATCAATAAGCTCGCCAAATATTACCATTGGGGCCTGATAATTATGTCGTGAAGTCATCAACTTGGCAATGGTATATGAATATCTTTTCTTGTGATTGCTATAGATAAATTGTTTTCTTTCTTTGAATTTTGTAGTGCAATTATTAAATGCAAAGTCCTTTTATTTTCGATGGGAAATGGTGTAAATATTTTGCTTTCACGCTGTTGGAAAATCATGAGTCGGCTATTACATTCTCAAACTGTCCTGCTGTTTATCAATATTAGCGTCCTTCGTGACTATTTGTATGAAAGTATTTGTCCATCTAATCTAATGGAGCGTCCAGCGACTGCAAGAGAAATACATGTATCAGCTATATATACAATGTCGGCTAATGTAGTATTACGGTATTTTATTGATTATGAAATATTTCATTTTTTACTACATGTGGTATCTACTACAAGTCTGGCATAAAATGACAAGTGCATGTACATGAAAACTTGCTAACACTAAAGTAGCAAATGATTTAAGATTTTCCCAGTGCTTTTCAAGCCATATATCTATCCGAATATTGCACCGTGATAAATTAACCAGTTCGTGTTGGCTGTACCAGGGTTGTAAATTTCATTCTGACGTCGATATAACCATTTTGTGTTGAGTTTTAAGACACAAGAGCCATATTAAGTCATAAAATGGAGAGATATGTATACAGTTTTTATTTACGGTTTATATTTACATCGGTCGTCATCTTTGTAAATTAAGTGAAGTAGCTGCGTTTTACGATCACTCTACCAACATTATAATCAAAAGCTTGTAATTTATATTCATACTTCGGAAAACGACAGCTCCAAAGACGGAATAGAATGTATTTATATAAAAATTGTCGTTTGACTATAATCACTTTCTAATGTAACATAGGCATTGAAATATAGCTACTTTTATAACTAGTCTGATACCAGGTTCTTTTTGGAAAGATAATCTTTTGAGGTCATAAAAAGAAAGCATTGTAGGAAAAAGTATTCTGACCTTCACTAGGAAAATTCATTACGTCGCGAAAAAACACATTTATGGCAGCTCTTACCAGGCTCGAAAAAAAAATGCGTATACCAATTAGTACGATAATACTCGGGTGTCGGACGTCACAAGCGAATCCCAAGTATACCGTCAAACGTAAGAAAGTTTCAGACTGCAGAGAAAAAAATTAATCACGAAGACGTAGGTACTACAGTTAGTTGAGGAACCACATTTATATATAAAAAAAAAAAAAAAAAAAAAAAAAAAGACGTTGAAAACTTTAGGTTGGTCAAAATAACAGGGAGCCTTTATTTACCAGTGCATGTCGTACTATATCCTGCAGTGAGAGCATGTATTCTGTAAAAACTCAAAGATCGTTCCTTTTCAGATGTTTACTCTGAAGCGCTTTGTGAGTGACTGGCTATGTGATTGGTTCTATGCAGGAGTTGTTGCTTCTTTGCCAAGTTGGTGGCATTTCGGGACGTATGGGATCTGAATAATGTGCACAACTGGTGCGAGCTTTCTTCCTACGTTATGCATGTTTGTTGCCTTGCGAATATGTGAATTTAATGACTCGTACTTGTCCGATTGGCTTCAAAATCAAAACAAAATGAACAAATATCCAAATAAGGTAAAATCAAAGTTCATAAAACAATAAACGAAAGACGCATAAATATGACTTTTTGTCGGAATGTTGCTGTATCATTGGCGAATGTAATTAAGGATAATTTCTACTGTTTTTCTCCTTTGGTTTTTGAAACAGATTTTAAATATTACTTGTTTTTAAAATAAATCAATGAAAGTCTAGTATTTGACTACATTCAATTTTTCACTACGAGTTCGTACTGACATGATTAAATACATCTTTAATTCTCCGTTGATAAAATTTAGAAATTATTAAGAATCCAACTACTTCCGACAACTTTGCACTTTGTATGACTTGGGGATTATTGTATAATAATGGAACTGTACTGAAATAAAAGAAAGTATAACATTACAAGTTTTTAGTCGTCTTGTCAAACAGTACTGATATGTAAGAGAGTAGAAATGTATTCAAAAAAAAAACGTGGGTATTTTCTTGGTAGTGTAAAGATCCTCACGAATTCAAGTATTTATAAATCCTTGGCTTTCGTTTTTGATGAATTGAAAAATGTTCTACTGATTCTCAGAATAAGTTTTTATTGATAACGAGAGATAAACAAATTCCGTTATATGTAGACAGCAGAAACTCAGTCAATCTAACAGTGTGAACTAATTGTCGATGGTATTTTTATATGCGGTGTCATAAACAGCAATGGCAACAAGTATTCCATAAATAATTTGACATCACAGCAAAGATACGAGTTCTAATTTCACTAGCGAACATCTTGACCCAAGAAACACATGCGGCATGTTAACACTCGTACAGACAAACAATGATTTAAAATACTAAATGGTTAAGTCAAAAGCAAATGATACATTGTTAAGAATGGACTTTCCTCACTCCTAAAACAATACTCCAAATTCTTTTTATCAAGCATTACAAGCCAAACTAATATATTATTAGTTCAATAAAAACTAATGTCATTTCGCTTTCGTTCAATTGCGTTGTTAGTTTATTGTAGTAAAAGTATTTTCACATAAACATTTTAAACAATCTTTAGCGGAGGCATCCATCTCCTCAGACACATTCGTATTTTTTAGATACCTTTCTTTCAGATATATTCATGAATTGTACATTTACTTAATGCTTGCAAATGGGACCAAACGATTTACTTCTAAGTCTATACAAACTTTAGAAAAACTCACGGCGCTATTCATTTTCTGTTCAATCCATGTGGTGATAAAAGGGGGACAACTCGAACATGTGATATCGTATCCAAATACAAATACAATTACAAATAATTTTATTTTGAAATAAGCGCCCCAAACCTAAATTCCAATATCAGCACAAACTATACAAAACACAAAATTCAATATGGATTGGTACAATATAGTCAGAGTATCCTAAAATATACTTTCCTTCTCATAACTTGCACACGAGAAATTCCTCTAAAAATATATATTTCTTTAAAAAAAAGAACCATGCAACGAATACCTGTAAAGTAATAAAAGCTTACTATACGATTTGGGTTGGCTCATTGTTGTAGGTCGTACAGTAACCTATTATACTTATCTTCATTATAGTCCTATGGTATTTTGGTGGATATATGTATCATGGCAATCAAAACCCATCTAGAAATACAAGAAAAATGTGTCTGAAGACACGAATGCCCAAGCTCAAGCTTGCTTATAATATGTTAATATATATATACCGGTACTTTTTGGACAGACGGAAGAAGGAAGGAAAGACGAACAGACGGACGGACGGAAGGTCAAGGATAACACTTATACCCCCTGCGCCTAGAACTATCAATTCCAAAATTACTATCCACAGCGGTCAGTGGTATATTATATAAAGAGTAAACTTGGAATTGATATTTAAAAATAGTAAATACAATTTATTTGTCAAAATTGAGAATGGAAGTTGGGAATATGTCAAAGAAACAAAAACCCGACCAAAGAGCATACAACAGTTTATTTCTTATGCAGCAAAAATACTTCAATCTGATTGGTTGACTACCCCGGTGTAAATAACACCCCACCCTTGTTCACCCGGGGTAGTCAACCAATCAGATTGAATGAAATTTTGCCAAAAAAAGATTAAAAAATAAAATTTTCACAAAATAAAGAAAAAAAAATTAGAAAAAAAATAATAAGAAGAAAATGCTAAAAAAAAAAATGAAATTTTTAAAAAATATTTTTTTTTTTTTTTTTTTTTTTGTAAACTCAAAAGAACACAAAAAATTTCTGAATTTTCCAAAAATAAAGTAAAAAAGTGTTTGACAATGTGCAGCAACATGGACATTGAAATAATATTACGGTGGAAATTTTTCATTACCATTTTTACAATTTTACGTCCTGGTTTCAAAATGAGTAAAGGTATTGTTCATAAGAAATAAATTCGTTATCTTGGTGTAATCAGGGGTGTACGGAATTTTACACCGTTGTTGAAAATTCATACACCCATTCGGCTGCGCCTAAGGGTGTATGAATTTTCAACAACGGTGTAAAATTCTGTACACCCCTGATTACACCAAGATAACTAATAATATTTGTGTTTGTATAATACAGAAATACACAAATACAATGAAATTAATAAAAACAAAAAAAATTAAAAAAAATATTTGGTAAAAAAGGGGAAGTGGTAAAAATTGGTCCCCATGTACGTATATGTGTAAACTATAACTGGGATCGTCTGTCAAGTTTTTTAATCATACGGTACCTAACATGTGCTCTGTAAAAGGTGCAAAGGGAGACGGTACAAGTTATTTCATTACATATTACACTAGCTTGCATCGGACAGGATGCAGAGGAACATTTTAATGTAAAAGTAATACATTATTCATGAATATTCGGATGAAAAACGTAATGTTTTACAACACCCATCCTTTTAATTATTTGGTTTCGTGGTGGATTGTTGCTATGACCTATTAATGATATACAGCTCGTACTTATTCTCGGTAAAGTTGTGTAATAATATAGTAATTATTTCCTTAATCGATCAGTTTTTAGATTCGAGGGTCAATTGTGTGTCTTACAACCATTAGTGACTGGACATTTTTTTTACCAAATATAACCTACTTTTCATCATGTTTGGTAAGTATCTTGTCACAACGATATGATCCCGTCATTCAAGATTCTGCCCTGTGACGTGTTGCAGGTGTGCGCCACACACATTCCACATTTCTTGTTTATATCAACAGAAGTGTCAAACCGGGTTTCAATTTTTATTCAAAAAATATAAATATATATCTATATAAAACATATCATATTCTCAATATATACATAGTGTGTCCGGCATTTTCGTCGGAAACGGGAAAAAATTGAAACTTTACAATAGTTATTCAAAGCACTTGATCGGCAATATAAATAATATTTTCTTTATCTTTTTTTATAAATATTTTAATGCACTAATTCAAAGGTTAGACCATGCCAAATTAAGTTAAAGGACTACAAAAATTCTTCAACAAATTCAAAATTTTCTGCTTAACTTCTCTTTGAAAATGTAGTTATAAAGTCCCAATTATTATTATTAATTATTAATAAATAATTAAACCGAAATTAATTTGGCTTGGCCTAATAAATATATTGGCACAAAAAAAAATGTTTGAGCACAAAAAGGTCAGGTACCCGTGGACTTTAAATTCCATAATTAAGTGGAATGAATCAGTATCCATGGTGATTTTAAGATAAACATTAATGAACACATTCAGATACCAATGGGTTTGATAAGTTCATAGTGTTTGTGCCAGTGGAATTATTCTCACTTTTGACGTCTCCGTTTATTTCATTAAAATAGGGTAATGTAGTAGTATGTTCAAACTGTATCCCGGTATACTGGTCTGCACCTCTTTGGCACCTGTCGATATGATGAAGATAAGTGCTGTTCCCTTCTTCTAGGTACTGGTCAAATTCATGTCTATCAACCTCGTTCACACAAAGTCCAGGTTGAAAGTTCATATTTGAGTTAGAGCGAACTGAGCAGGGTATATATGTATTTGGAGCAGCATGTGCTTCAGAAAACTGATGATGTGGATATTGGCTGATACTTGTGACTGGCTTAAAGCTTGAAGGTGTTGTAGCATGCGCATTGTCTTGTTTTTCAACAAACTGTCCACTATAAAAAGGTTGCCGACTAACTAATGCTCGGAGAGTCGTCAAACTGTCTGAGCTTGAAGTCAAACATGTGCTTGTTGGTGAATAAAATGGTGGTATCGGTTTCAATGGTTGCATCGAAGCTGATCTTAAAACGTCTGAAAAGGGAGAATTTTTCGGTAGATTCGAATTATAATCCATTGTCAGAAAGTTTTTCGATATTTGGGTATTTTCTGATCTCATATCTCTCACTGCTGGGTTTGGCTGTCCACTTGCTGCTGAAACGTTCCAAAATTGTTGCAGATACAATGGCGTTGATGATATTGCTCTTTCCGGTGTCTGGTTTCTTTTACCAGACGACCGGAAACTGTCACCAGAAGAGTCCGTCTCACTATAATGTCTGTTTTCCACACTGGGTTTATTATAATCTACATTTGAATTGGAATAGTTGTAGTTTCTGCTTGGTTTGTCGACTGATTTTATTTTCTTATTATTTTTCCGTCTTCTTGGCTTGTATTTATATTCAGGATGGTCTACCATGTGTTGCTGACGTAGTCTTTCAGCTTCTTCCAAAAATGGCTTCTTTTCGTCTTCTGGTAAATCTTTCCATTTCTTTCCTGAAATATACAGAAAACTGTCAATATCTACTATGTCCATTGAAAATGTTAAAAAAAAAAAACATGAGTCATTGTGTGTGGTAATTTTCGTAAACATCTTTGAACTTTTGTACCCGAAATGAATTAATTCTTATTCAAAGATGAGAATCAAATAAAAAATGCATTGGTATAATCAGAGACATATATGTCACTGGTATTATTATTTAAGAGAAAAGGGAAGAATACCCAATGACTTATGACATTACTGAGGCCCATGAAATGAAACGCAAAAGAAAAATGATCTGACACGAAAAAAAGATTTCAACATGTACTCCTTCAGTTTGTTTAGTTTTAATCTATTTACAAGTTTTGGGTTTTTTATTCAAATAAGTAACTTTTTTCATTTGTGATATGAATATATCAAATAACTGTTTAAATATCATTCTTTTTTCATTCACTTAATGACATCAAAATTTATTTTTAAAAATAACAGAGTACATGTATGTAAATAAATTTTAAAACTGAAATTTACAAACTGACAACAGCCATAATGGTTTGACATTTGTAAATTTACTATTATCACCTAAATAAACAATAGAAGGCGAAAAATAAATAAAGCAATAATAAATACCATGGATTATTGAATCATAAATATTTTATATCTCAATCCCAGTAATACTCTAAAAATCCACGAATTAATCGGGCACGACCAGAACTGGACACGGAAGCCTTAATTTGCAGAGTAGAAACGGAATCCTAAAATAGGTTAATTTTATTCTTACAAATGTACTTTAAACGAAAATTAAAAAGTTTTTATTCAAATTTAGATTTGTTTTAAATTGTCACTTTTGAATAACAATACTATGAAAACATTTTAATTTACTAAGAATAAGATAAAACAAGACACAAATTTACGGACGTCTTACGGACTATTTTGAAAGAAATTGTTATAAAATATATGTCTGTTTAATGTCAAAGAAATTAAGATAACAGCATATCAAGAAATTTCTCAGGTTATTCTCAAACTAAGTATAACATAAAAACATTGATAATTAAAAATTGATAAGGTAAATTATACAGCATTTTTTTCTGCAACTCGCATGCCCTTGATTATAGATAAAGTAAACAAATTTAAGATGGAAAAAAAGGAAAAAGATACATTTGGAATGTCAACTCTTTTTTTTTCTTCTTTCTTTTAAGTTCTGTTCACATTTTGTCATTTTGTGGCATTTTATGTCTATACTGTATGGGTTACCTCATTGTAAAAGACGAACATTGAACTATAGTTTCATTTTGGAATTTCATGGATAATTGTTTCATTGACAATCATACCACATCTCCTTATGTTTATACTAATCTTATAGGTTTATACCAATGTGAGAAAAAAAAATGAGAAAATAAAACTGAAAAAAAATTGAGTTAAAGTTAAAATAAGACAACAGTTAAACAAATAATACAATGCATATAAAATAACCAATGCATCGTATGCTTGTATAACAAATGGAGTTGTGTAAAGTGGTCAGGAAAAAGTAATTATAACTATATATGTATATTATACAACATACCAAGCATTTTACT
The DNA here is from genome assembly GCF_965363235.1 of Mytilus galloprovincialis. Lineage (NCBI taxonomy): Eukaryota > Metazoa > Mollusca > Bivalvia > Mytilida > Mytilidae > Mytilus > Mytilus galloprovincialis. Next base: position 62,910,016 of record NC_134838.1, on the reverse strand, counting down.
AAGGTCAGCATTGTGAACGTCCGGATTTTCGTCAGCCAATTTCTTTCGTTCTGTTTTCGCCCATACCATGAATGCGTTCATCGGGCGACGTATCCTTTCTTCTTTTTTATAAGGAGAGCAACCTGTATCCCTTTGGTCACTATAATATCCATAAGGTTCCGTCCAATAATGGTAACCCTCCTGTATGTTGCCCAACGGCGGAGAATACATTCCAAAATTATCAGCTATTCTCATTTGCATTGTTCTATATATATATATATTTATATATCTCCTGAAGTGTTAATATCAAAACATTTACTGAAGACAACTCTCTTTGGACGACTTATTTCTTTTTATAGTTAGATTGAAAAGTTGATTTGAGCTGATCAGCTTATACACTTTTATCACTAAGTTTCTCTCCTATAATAACAATTTGACTTCTTGACAAGGCGTGTATATACTCAAACCGATAGCATTACTTTATGCAAATACTCAGACGCTCCGCCCATTTTGAAAAGTTTTCAAATAACAAATTTTACAATTACTCATTATGAAGCGTAATGACACACGACACAATGTTTTGTTTCCTTTGTGTTGCTATCAAAACTAGTTCTCTAATTAAGGGAAGTTAATAATAACGAGGAAATATTTAAAAGTAAATTAAATGTATATATCTATTTATAATTAATTAAGATGTATTGGTATTATCTTTTCAACCATGTTTATTTATTTAGAAATTAACTAAAGTGTATTCATAAAAAAATTAAATAAAATTTGTTTATCGTTTTGTAATTAAAATGTTCCATTTGATCAGAGACATATATATACATATTGGTATATATACGTATATAATTTGACCCACGTAAAATTTTAGTCTGTATACATCCGTTGACCTTGTCGTCAATTAAACTCAAATGAACAATATATTTCATTCATTAATTTGATGCAACACATGCACATTCATGTTAATATTTTTTTTCAATGAATGAACTGTACTTTTTTATACATATCTTTTTTAAATTTTGAATAAATAAAAATCATTCTTCAATATTTTCATTTATATATAAAGAAACATCTTCTATATAATGCATATATACAAATTGCAAACGTTTAATTTCTGTGGAATATTTTCATGCATATATTTGTACAGACTAACCAGCCTGAGGAGTGACCCTCACTTTTATACTTTTAAAGTTGAATAGTATATATATATATATTACATTTGTACTTAAAAAATGATTTCAGTTTCTATACATAATCAATACAAACAATAAAAATAGACATGTGTTCTTTTTTACTTTGTAAGAGGGTGTCTCTTAGTGAATGTGTTATATCAAAGTAATTTTCAGACATCACAATTTTTAAAGAAGGTAGGGGATGAGGGAGGAGGGATGGGATCTGTGTGTGAATATGGCATGCCTATTGGTGAAAAAAAAATCCAGTAAAAAATTCATTTGGTTTTAATATGTTTTTAATTACCGTGATAATGAATAATAATGATTGCACTTTAACAAGTCCTTGACAAAATATATACATGAATAAATCTACGAATCGCAACGTTCGGTCCGAATTTTTATTGACTACTAGTTTATACATAATTCCCTTTATTATTTTCATTAAAACTAGCCAAGAGACATTTCACCCTTAATAAATAATTACTAGGTAATGATCAAGTAAAAATAATTATCTGCTTTGCAGTATGAGAGCAATAGGAAATGAGTCCCACTATATAATGATATGCCGGCGTTTTTTTTATGAAAGTGCATGTATTCCAAGTAATCTTAGAATAATCGCGGTATTCTTGAAACAAGAACGCTTTAGTCTTATAGGAAAAAGTCCCTGTGTTTCTCAAAGCTGACGTCTCAGGATAAAAAGCGTTGTGTTGAATGGAGAAACATTTGTTAGGCAAAGAATTTGTTTATAAATGTTAATAAATTCATAAAAAATATTACTATATTTTTTTCCAATGTTTAAACCCCGATGGAACTCCGATTTACCCAGTTTCTCCTTTTAAAGGTTAAAAATTCCCGTAAAGGAAGCTGGTTTGGCAGTGCGGGTATATTAATCATTAATTCGTAGACATGTTCATTTGGAAAGGGTACGTAAAATACTATGCCCAGTATGTAAAATGAACCACGCCCTCTGTAAGTTTGAGAACAATGGTCCGTGTAACACTTCTATCAATTTAAAGTTCTAAAAAGTTTTGAAATTTTGGATTTTTGGAATTTTGATAAAAGTTTTAAAATATCAAAATTTCAAATTGTGTAAAAGTTTTGAAATTTTGAAATTTTAACCAAATTATTAAATATTAAAATTCTAAATATCGTTTATAAATTTGATAGTTTAGGAATTTGATCAAACTTTTAAAATACTAAACCTTACGTGCAATTTTGATTATTTCACTTTTTGAAAGTTTGATTTTTTATAAATTTTTGATTAAGATATCAAAAATAGAAAAGGGGCAAAAAAAGAGGTACCTGTAAAAAGCGAAAGGAAATAAAAGCGGAACGAAAAGAAACAATATGAATTGAAAACATACTGATACTTAAAAGTAAATGTATGAAATAAAACCACAGACAGACAGTTGTAAGCGGTGAAAAATTGGATGACAAATTAAATATTTCTCAAAAGAAGAGAATTCATTTCAAAACAAGACGTACGGCTCTGATATTGGCCATTTTACTTGCTGGTTTTTCTAGCACCCATATTTTAGGAGAAACAGGAGTAACAGTAAAAACTGATCAACTCACTGTAGGTCAAATAGTATGGTTAGGTTGAGCATGTATATATTTTTTCTACTGAACTCTAAGCAATAAAAAGGCTCAATACACGGTGTATTATCTCTTTTGATTTCAAATTTTTCTGTTTTGCTCTACGACTTCTTACTTTCTGTAATCATATTGGCTAAATAATATATCATTTCATGTACATGATGAACGATCATCTTTAACGTTTTTATCTGTTCTTTGTAAGTTGTTGGCCCTAAATATTCAGCTTTGAGCGTTCCCTAAGAAGGTCAATCCAGAAAAGCGCTTCGGTCGTAACTTTTAACGTTATGTTTTCATTTTTATCGGTTGTATGACGATCATAATTATATTGCCTTGTATCAATGATTTCAGTTAATATTTTTTGGTACGGTAGGAATACTGAATGCATGTTGTCCCAATTAAGGTTGTGCTAGTCTACAATGTGGGAGGTTTTTAATATATATATATCTTATTTACACTGAAATTAAGAGTACTAAGATCAAATACTAGTAGATTGGAGCCAAGATACTGTTACAAGGTATCTACATAAACTCATCATAGATGAATACCAGGATATAAATTTTGCCGGTTTTTGCGCCAGACGCGCGTTTCGTCTATACAAAAGACGTATCAGTGACCGTTACTTTGATACTTCCACGAGGGACTTCATTAAAATATTCTGTGCAAGCAGAGGAAAAAAGAAAAATTCTGAATTCAAATTTTCTCGCATCATTATAGTGTTAAGTTTTGAACCAGATAAGTTGATTATTAGCGATGAAAAACTTAATAAAATTGTTAGTGCTTCGACAAAACAACCACACCCCACTTTTAAAGTTAGATAGTTGCTCCCTTATAGACAACGCGTTTGGACTGGTTATCATATACGTAGCTCCATTATGGGTCCTAAATCAACCATTGTTTTTAAATAGTAAATAAAAGGAAAGGGATTTGTTTCGGCGTTTTGCATTTGCGCCGATCTGCATTTCATTTGCGCCGATTTTTTCTTTCATTTGCGCCGATTTTTTTTTCATTTGCGCCGATTTTTTTTTCATTTGCGCCGATTTTTTTTACAGGTAAATTTGAATAGATATTAGAAGAAGTGGTATGAGTGCCAATGAATGAACTCTCAATCCAAGTCATGTTCTTTTTCATTTATCATTATAGACCTCCTCAGTTAGCCACTTGTACAAATTTAATGAATCATCAATCATAACTTGTATATAACTGTTGTCCCCTGCTCACCACGGGTAGTGGAAGAAGTGGAAGAAGTCCTACAAGATACATCTCCGGACTTTACATTGACTGTACCGGACATCTAACACATGGTTATGCAGTCGTTCTGTGTTTTGACAATAGAATCCGTGGTGACTCTGAAATGAACAGCATTTATAACCAGACTTTACCAATAGTATAGTACAGTACATAGTACATGTACAAGTATTAACTTACCTGTAAATCTAATTAGGAGCAAATATAAAATCGGCGCAAATGAAAAAATGAAATCCGGCGGCGCAAATGAAAGAATGAATATTTTCAAAATCGGCGCAAATGTCATACGCCCATTTGTTTTTGTATCAAGGGATATTATTGTTCCGTATTTGCATTTTGTTATTAGAGCATTTTTGAGTTATCGTTATCCAGTCAGAATGGGGCGTGTAAAGAGAAGCCACATTGTCAGCTGCATGATGGATTTTTCCATTTTTTTGCCATACACCAATGTTGCTCTCGAAAAACCAGTACAATGTAAAACGCTGAATTTTAAGTAAAGAATTCACCTACGGAATGCTGAAACTGAAATTTGAAAGTCAAGAAAAATAAGAACCGAATCAATTGAAGAGGTGTTTGGCCAAAGTGAAGTTAAAACATATCCAAATCCAGCTGTAAGGGATACTTTGCACTAGGGAGTTGAATCCTACGTTTCTTTGTAATTTGTATGTTAACAACCTCTTTTAAATTATCGATTTTTGGTTGCCAGTGACAAATATTTCATGAATGTTCTGGAACAAATTAGCAATAAATACAACAGGGAGAGAGTGTGCATAATGAAGACATTACCTTTCACTTAGTTTAATTGAGGTCTGGAGCTGGCTAGCGTATGGCAGTGACTGCTAGCTTTATATATAGTAGTCCTTTATTACTTATTATCATTGTCATTTTGATTAGTTTCTTTTGTTTCCTATTCTGACATAGGACTTGTATTTCCTTTTCAAGAGCGTTTTACTGTTTGTATTACTGTGTGTTTTTCATTCTTTATTTGCTAGAGGTATAGGGGAGGGTTGTTATCTCACGAAACATGTTTAACCCACTCGCATTTGTGCGCCTGTCCCAATTCAGGAGCCTCTATCCTTTTATGTCTTGTATGATTTTAATTTTAGTTCATTGTTATATTTCGGAGTTTAGTATGACGTCTATAATCACTGAACCAGTACACTTTTTTGTCTAGGGGCCAGCTGAAGTACGCCTAGCACAACGTTCATTGCGACGCTACACATTTAGGGTATTTGCGACCATCAAATCCAAAATTGATGCCATCGCAGCTTTAAATACAATATTGTTATCTCCATTCTAATGAAACTGACAGAAAACAACTTTAAAACATATATTTAAAAATCTGTCATATGCCGTCTGCGCTTGCGCGTAAGTCTTGTCAATTGATGTCATGTAAATAAGTGACGTTATCCAATCAAAATAAACGTTACAAACGTTGTTGCATTAGAATTAGTATTCCTTCCGTATCATTTCTTGGAACTGAAATAAATCATAGAAGGCAATATATTATCGTCATGCAATCGATAAAAAAGAAAACAAAACGTTTAAAGTTGCATGTTACCGAAGCGCTTTTTCTGGATCTACCTTCATCAGAAACGTCAAAAAGGCGAATAATAATATTCGGTTTACTACGAGTTGGTCAGTTTTCACTGTTACTTCTAAATGTCGGGCACTGGGAACACCAAATATTACAGCTCTGAATTATTTATCTCAAACGCTAACCTTATATAAGAAATTTAAATCAACTTATTTGATTCCGGTTTAAATAGGTTCAACTTGACATTTTTTTTTTGATAGATGCACAACCTTAAAATTTCAGGATACTGTTATCCCATGTGATGTCTAATATGTTTCATAAAAAAAACACCGAAGTTCTTCTTTTCATTATTTATTTAGTAATTAAAAATGATTTGATATATTTCGTGCTATTTATTTATAACTAAGAATGATTGTTATCAGAGCCGTGTTTACATCAGTGTTTACAGGTACCCCTCTTTTCGCACCTTTTTTTTTTTATATATTTTAATCAAAAATTTATAAAAAATCAAACTTTCAAAAAGTGAAATAATCAAAATTGCACGTTAGGTTTAGTACTTTAAATATTTGATCAAATTCCTAAACTATCAAATTTATAAACGATACTTTGTATTTTAATATTTTAAAATTTGGTTAAAATTTCAAAATTTCAAAACTTTAACACAATTTTGATATTTTAAAACTTTGATCAAAATTCCAAAAATCCAAAATTTCAAAACTTTTTAAAACTTTGAATTGATAAGTGTTACACGGACCTGGTGTTACACGGACCAACAATAAACTGTTATGTAACACTGTGGGGTGTCCGTAGATAACCTGCTGTAAACAAAAATTAGTCCCTGTTATTAACAGAGACCATATTTTCTTGTTGTAGCCTAAAGAGGTAAGGTCAATTTCACCTGAATTCACTGGATTTTATCAAGAAATCTTTTAACCTTTTGTATCAAAATGCAACAGAAATATACAGTCCTGAATGATATTTTGAAGTCATGCTAATACAATGAAAAAAGATTTGGTGTATGATATAGACTCGCTAATATTCAAATTCGAGTAGGAGTCGATAATTTTCAGAGGTGTAGGAGTCAAGACAGGACAAGCTGCAATTCACCTTAATTTTTAAACTTTAAGGCTAAAAGAATAAAGTTTTTTTTCTTCTTTTTATATTAATATAAGGCGATACAGGAAGATCACTTATGAATGTCACTTTCAAGAGTATGTCCCACTTTTACGCCGCTTAGTTTCATTTATACTATATTACTGTACCCAGAGATCATGCCTTACCTATATTTCCCGCTTTTCTCTCGGTTTTAAAACTCTACAAGAATCTATACATACTGAATTTATTATAAATGTGTAAACACGTATGAACTATTTGCCACTGAATGTTAAGCAAGCAGCCAGCAGTCAATCAATAGTGTTTTACATGCAAACATGTTTACCATATCTAACTCTTTTTTAGTCTCGGTAAACTTTAAAAACTCAATGTATGATCTTTTTGCACAGGTTTTGAAAAAAATGGTGACTAGCTATTGTCCCTAAAGACCCTGTCTCGCCGCTTTTAGTTTGTTAAAAATGTACTTCTGTAAACATATGCTCTTTTTATATGTTTTAAAACAAGCTAAGGGGGATATATCAAAGATGAGATATTCCATCAAACCGAACACTACTTCTTCTTTTGTCTTTATTCTTTAATTTCTTAGCACAAGCATTGCTTTTATAGATATATTTTAATAAAAAAGAATTTAAGATTATGTAACTGCGACCTATATTTTTGAATTGGGAATTATTGTAAAATTGGAAAGTAGTTAAGTTAAGTTCCCCACAATCTATTTTAAACTTCGAAATAAGAAAAAATAATGCAATCTATATCTATATATCTACATTCTAGCTTTACGTTTAACAAACTAAATAAATAGATGTTTGAAGATGTCTAAAACCACAATTGTTAAAACAGTGTGTTTTTACAAAATGGTATCAATATACATCGAAGGAGCTAGGGCATTTCAAAAAAATACGCCAAAACTATCCTTTGAAGGAACGCTAATAGGCCTATATATTTTAATTAGAAACAAATTAACTCATTTGGTTCCTAATATGCTTCGCTACAAAATTTTACTAATTGCATGACTTAATTTTTTTATGCATCAATTTCCACTTCAAAAGTTGTGAATATCGATGATTATTTTGATGCAATGGAAGTATTTGAGAAAAATCTTGGAAGTAAGCAATTCAAACGAATTAAAATTTATTTTTCATTAAAGATCAATTCATCAGTACGATTTTTTACGTAAACCATGAAAAATAAACAATAACTGTTAGTATATATTTGTTTTTTTGGGAGTTTTCCCTCAATGTTTGCAATAACTTATTTCTTTTGATTATAATTACATTCGCAAATGCATATACACTGTAAATAATTATCCATATCAGGCCTTAGATGAAATGAATAATGTCTACAGTACAAAATGAAAAAAAGTCCCTTTTACAAAAACCACCTAAATAGCCCGTCCTTCACATAGACATGGTTCTGAAAAATTCGAGTGCTTGGTTTTCCTCCAATCTGCCTTCCCCACTTCAATCTTTCTTTTGAAATTTTTACAGTTTTCTATTGTTTTCTATTGTTTCTTTAAAAGTCTTCATATCTTAGGATGGATCTATCGGAAATGCACTTTCTTTAGACAAAGAAAGCAACTTAGTAAACGAATTGTTTAAAAATATACTTATGTAATGTATACCACCAAAATAAGACAGTCGCTGATTCTTGAAATCATTTCTAAACCAAGGTCATTTAACAAAAATAATTTCAAACTATACTAAATCTTAATATTTCAATATTAAAGCTTCATGCGTGATCTTTGGGGTTTTAACAATATCATAGTTTATTTTTTAACATATTTAAATTGTATAAAAATTGCTATCAATTGCAGAATAATTTTTTTACGTCTTGGAAATATGTGTTTTTGTTGAATTGATTTTTTATCCTTAATATCCGAGTTCTGTCGTTCATTTTTAGAAGATTCAACAATGATTTATCCAAGATGCAATAGCATTTTTTTTAACTTGAAATATCTTTATTTCATAATATTAAGATAAATCAATTAAAAGCGCACCTCAACTTTGACTAAAGATGGGGATCGCAATTCATAAAGTTTCGAGGACCTTCTAAAAAGTACAACCAGACTGAAGTTACTAATAAAATATAAATAAAAAAATATGACATTGTATTTGATATAGAAATTGTGTGTACTGTTTATTTATTTGTTTCTTACTGTTTATTTATATTACTGATATCTTTATCAATTTCGTGGCAGGTTTTTTATTATTAGTTTTATCATATTATTTATTTGTTGTTATGTTTTTCATTCTTTTTCTTATTCGTATTAACATTATTGTTAATTTCTTGGTAGTATTTAAATATTTGCCATTTCTACTCTATTGACTGGTTATGAAATCATTTCAGTAAACGTGACGTTTATAAGGTGTCTTGCGATGTATATTTGTTTAAATTAATAGATCATAGATAATTTTAAATATCAAAAATGAAGTATCTTACTTACTATTTTTGTTTGACTCAGAATATCTTTTCACGAATTCTTTTTATTCTGTTTTGAATTTATATGGACTGCATTTACGGGTTTACTTTGTTTGATATAATCCAAATTGACTAGCACTTTAGTACTTGGAAATAAAATAAAGATGATGGTGATCAGCCTTTTCCTTTGAATTTTTGTATGCACACTCATAAATGAAAAAAATCTTATTCACAATTTTCTTTATCTATACATGTACTAACTTTAACTGGATTTAACATGGTAGACATAGTACTCTCTTGAATCCTACATCTGACCGCCAGAACTGCGTAAACTAGTAGTTGAAAATTCGTTTGAATCAACAAATACACTTTTCAAAAAATATGTTTAAGTTTTATTTCCAGTTCTAAGGCCTGTTGATCGAAGCAGTCTTAGGATTAGGACGTGTCCTAAAACCAACTTAGGACATATCTTAGTCCTAAGTGGGTTTAGCAAACATGTCGCATTTTAGGAAAATCCTAGGAATTGTCATAACTTTAGGATACCAATGTAGGTGTCTTAAGATGGTCTTAGGATGGTCCTAACTTTAGCATATATTTAGGATGGTTATTTCATAAACAAATATTGCCTGCATTAGTTCCATTTGATTTTTATGGCGGGAGGGGGATATCATGAAAAATATTGTCATGCTTTTTTGTTGTTGTAATCTTTGTTCTTTCTTTTTATATTTCACCCAATTCGGTCCTGCCTTTTTTATTAGTTTGTCCTGACTTAATTTACATAAATTGTCATCTGCCGTTTTTTGGGTTGTTTTTTTTTTTTTGCAAAGTTGCTCATCCTGCGTTTATTTAATTCCAAACTCCTGTCATGCTTTTTTTCAAATCTCACCCTTTGCCCTCCCCTTTTCTAAAAAAATTAATTGTAGATCCCTTAAGGTTCATCATAACAAATGGACAAATATAAAACGTAATTATATTTTTTTTGGGTCGTATGTTTTGTTTCATAGAGGTTAACTGTACATGTACGTTATAATAATAATAAAAAAAATATATGTATTTAGTTTACCCTTTAAAAAACACTAATATTTTTTTTTATAATTATCAATCTTTTTTTTTAATTATTATAGTAATTGGTTAAATTTGATACACTATCCCTTTTTGTCATTTTTAATTTGCTATTTTCTTTTACGCCAATACTTAGAACAGCGGTTAGGACATCCTTGCTAAGAGATTCCTAAGATAGCTTCGATGTGCATGCTGAGACGACCGTGAGACCGTCCTAACTTCATCCTAAATTCTGTCCTAAGAAATTCTGAGGACCTATTTTAGGAACGTTTCGATAAACAGGCCCCTGTATTTCATTCAAGTTTCTCTAAATCTATCATGATAATTCCGAACTTGGCTTTCATATTCCAAAATTACTCGGCTATACAGTAAGACAAGAACCATTGTGTAATCACCTTACTGGTATCCCCCTTTTCAGGAACATATATAACCCTATTTTTCTATTTTATTTTATTGATTTTTGAAACTCCTGAAAAGGAACGGGCATATGCTCGTAAAGATACAGCAAATGTTTATCAAAAATACAGCAAATGTTTGTAAAAAAAATAAGGCAAATACACGTGAAAGATACAGCAAATGCTCTTCAAAGATACAGCAAATGCTCGTCAGAAAAAGTGAAATACGCGTGAAAGATACAGCAAATGCTCGTCGAAGAGATAGCAAATTTCTCGTCAAAGATAAAGCAAATATCCGTAAAAATATAAGGCAAATATTTGTGAAAAATACAGCAAATGCTCGTCAAAGATACATCAAATGTTCGTCTAAAATTAAGGCAAATACTCGTGAAAGATACATCAAATATTAGATTCTCGACATATTTGCATTTTTTTCACACATAAGTTAAACAGCGATAAATCTAAACTTATACACCGGAAGACCGTGAGTCGCGGCAACCCATTGTATTATTGCCACAGACATTTCTACCCATACACGCGTGACTTTCGTTTTTGACTGATAACCGAACGGAATATAACATTCCTAATCGCTTGTTATATATCAATTTCACCAATAATTATTCATGAAATTATTTTTAAGAACATAGATAAATGATATGAAAAATTTTTGTCGTGAGAAATATCAATACCGAAAATTTTGTTAACGCATGCGGAAGAATATCTCAAGAACGTTTTGCGGGAAATTATGAATACCTACTCAAATCAAATCTATTAGGAACATCGAATTATTACAGAAGAGTGTCCACCATGCATTTCACTATTATTAGAAGAGTATGCATGTAACTGTTATATATATACACACATTATATATAACAACAAACCAGAGTATACTGATTTGTACCGAAATGATATAATACCTTTACGGTAAGATTGAATTCCCTGTCGTTTATTCATCATCCATGAACAAACTTGTCTCAGAAAAAATATAAGTACCTTAACTTCACTTTCAGGTAAAGAGATGTGATTTTTTTTTCTGAGACAAGTGCGTGTGACCAGCTACAAGAACTTGCGGTCGTCCGATGTTCAGTACTTCAGTACTTTGATTACCTTAGCTATTTCCAAAAATACACTTTCTGTGTAGGAACTAACGCTCTATTTTTTTTACCATGGTCGTGACATGTGCAAAATTTCCATCGTCTGCTCACTTTGGTTTAAGAATGACAGTGACATTGACATGTATGAGCATATTATATCATAACTGACGAGGTACATGTATCAGAAAGATTGTAAATCATTATGTTTAAAAACGATTTTCAAGTTATATACAAAAAACTTATTAAGGGGTCAATTAAGGCGCTTAATGTCCCCTCTCCTTTTATACACCAGTCGACTTTGATACAATTTTTAGAATGAGACATAAATTCTCTTCTTTTGGTTTCCTGGAAATAACTGACTTCATTGGGTTCAAAATTCACGATTTTGGCTTTCGTATCGACTAAACTAGAATTTATATAAACATTTCCTCCTTAATTTTATTTCTCCGCTGATTTCCATTTTTTTACCCGTTTAATGACCTTTATTTCCTCTCCACCAAATGACACAGTTACAAGTTTCCTCCTCAAAAAATAATTATTTATATTCTCCTACGCATATATTCCATATACGTCAGTTATGATTTTCAATCACTCTCACATGATTTAAGATTTTAAAAGTTGGGGGGCTGTCATGAAAAGTGTTGTGCGTTCTTCAAGAACAAATGCGTCAATTGTTAAATTAAAAGGGGTCCGTATATGGCTGTTGCAAAATCCCTGTTCTTTTTAAAAGTGTCCCGTTTCCCAGTATCAGTCTTTACTTCCGCTCTTCACACCTGTCGACCTACGGCACCAAATGAGTATATATATTGTTTATTTGTTTTCATCTTAAAATGAATGAAATGTATGCCACTAAATGATAGGCAGCCAATCAATCAATTAATCAATCAATCAATCAATCGTTCAATAGTGCGTATCGATGCTTCTATGTTATTTATTCCCTGATGCAGAAATGTCTCATTGTCAATCATATATTATATGAATGGAGGAAATGATATAATGGCCAATTTCACGATCTTGCATGCAGCAAGATCTACTATGCAAATATATGCATGCATACTATTGTATATATAGTATACATATTTTCTTCTGGTTCAATGCTTTGTGTATATTCTTATTACTTGCGGCACTTCACGTTAAGCAAGCAACAATCAATCAATTTAATTACTGTTTCCGCCAAAGATCATTTTGGTTTCGTCTTTGCAAAACAAATTTCAAAACAATATTGCCGGTTTCCTTAAAAAATATATATAATTTTCTGAGAATTGTTTCAACTATCTACTTAAATACTAAAGGAAAGATCACTTAGAATTAATTTAAATAACATAATTATTGTCTATATATATACGAGTTTAATCGCTTAACATCTTAAGTAAATGTCGAAAGCATCGTCTTCATAAGGAAATCGAAACATAAAATAATTGCTTATAATTTGTTATTTGTTTTAAATATCAAGTTGGTTAAGAGCGGCGTTTTGCATTTGCGCCGATCTGCATTTCATTTGCGCCGATTTTTTCTTTCATTTGCGCCGATTTTTTTTTCATTTGCGCCGATTTTTTTTACAGGTAAGTTACAGGTGAATAGATATTAGAAGAAGTGGTATGAGTGCCAATGAATGAACTCTCAATCCAAGTCATGTTCTTTTTCATGTATCATTATAGACCTCCTCAGTTAGCCACTTGTACAAATTTAATGAATTATCAATCATAACTTGTATATAACTGTTGTCCCCTGCTCACCACGGGTAGTGGAAGAAGTCCTACAAGATACATCTCCAGACTTTACATTGACAGTACCCGCTGTCTTTCGGACATCTACCACATGGTTATGCTCGTTCTGTGTTTTGACAATAGAATCCGTGGTGACTCTGGCTGTACACGATTTTATGGTACATTAGTAAAATGTGTTTCAGGACACTTATCATCCGATATGTATGGCCCTCGATGATTAGAATTGACTCCTCGACTCGTTTCAGTGTGCAATATGTCATGTCTATCATGTTACTATGAAGTTTCAGAACAATATGAATCAAAATTAACATAAATGAACAGCATTTATAACCAGACTTTACCAATAGTATATTACAGTACATAGTACATGTACAAGTAATAACTTACCTGTAAATCTAATTAGGAGCAAATATAAAATCGGCGCAAATGAAAAAATGAAATCGGCGCAAATGAAAGAATGAATATTTTCAAAATCGGCGCAAATGTCATACGCCCGTTAAGAGCTCTACAAAACTCATGTTTACCTTGTTGAATTGTACATATCATGCCCAACTCTAAATAAAATTTACTTACTTACTTATACTTACTTACTTGAAATACATATCAAAAATCAAATCTTAATGATGCCGTACAAGAATATCTTGAAACACTTCTTGATCAGTGTTCAATATCACCATGTTTGCTTAAAGTCCAGTGGCAAATATATGAATTTATTTATAGAATCATTTAAAAAAAAAAAGAAAATAAGAAAGAAACTGTTGATTTGTTTGTTAGAGTTATAATAAACATACTGCTAAGGTACTTTTGCATATTTTAAAGCAGTCAGAAACAGCAAAAAAAATTATGGTATTCTGAGACTAGAAGCATATAAAGTACGGTATTTCGATTTCCTGGGGCCGTGTCAACGAAGCTGTCATAGGACTAGGACGTGTCTTATGGTGGTCTTAGGACACATCTTTTTCCGAAGTAAGGTTAACGAAAGTCTCCTTAAATAAGATATGTCCTAAATTTGGTTCTAAAGTTAGGATATATAAACAGGTGTCTTAGGATAGTCCATAAAAGTTACGATGTCCTAAAACGAAATAAAAACAAGAAATATATGGCGTAACTCGATAGTTCAAATACTAAATTAAATACAATATTAAACTATTATAATGTTGTAAGCATCAAACTAATTAAACAAAATATTTTTCAATATTTGTTAAGGATTCAATTGTGTTACATTATTTTCAATTTGTAGACAAATTTATCTTAAAGATATTTCAAGATATCAACAAAAGAAGCTTATAGTCTCCAGTTTGAGATTTTGGAATAATAAGCACATTGCAAGAACTTTGTGTGGGTGTGGTAGAACTATCTTGATGCACACATCTAAATGCACTGAGATATTGCGGAGTCATTTGGTGCATGAAATGCTTTACTATAAACTAAAATTGCTTTTCTATATACAAATGTGTGTGTGTGAAATGGACGCCTCCCAGTGCGGGAGTTTCTCGCTGCATTGAAGACCTATTGGTGACCTTCTGCTGTTGTCTGTTCTATGGTCGGGTTGTAATCTCTTTGACACATTCCCCATTTCCATTCTCAATTTTTTATTACGCTCATATATAGAAAAAGAGGTGCTGTCCTTTTTGAAGCTTAAAAAATACTATCCGGGTGCGGGAATTTCTCGTTGCATTGAAGACCTGTTGGTGACCTTCTGCTGTTGTCTGCTGTATGGTCGGGTTGTTGTCTCTTTGGTACATTCCCCATTTCCATTCTCAATTTTATCATCATGAATAACATTTTTCGCATCTAACTAAACGGTGCAATGTTAATTTAAATGTGGAAAAAAATTAATTAACATCTGTTAATCGTGTATATTATTGAAGTTTTACCGTTTCCTTCATTTACTTCCTTCATTTACATTGGAAACATTTGAAACGATATTATTCTTAAAAATAGCATTTAAACAAATAATTTTATAAGTATACACAGCTTTCTATCTGCTACATGCCGTAAGATAACAATTATATATATGTAAGATAACAATTATAAACTCGGACTACATCATTAGACTATATATTTTTCTGTGTCGCAAGATCCAATCTCAGATTACACTGCTTGTAAAAGATAATTTTGTGTCATCAACAAGTGCATTGATGTTTATCTAATGATGTTTATCTAATGATGTTTATCTAATGTGATAAACATCAATGTACTTAAGCTTGTTTATGACATAACAAGAAGACACTATTCAAGGATATAACACTCCAATCTGATATAAAGATAGATGTAAGATGCTTTATTTATACCGTTTACATCGTAGAAAGTAAAATCACAAAAATACTGAACTTAGAGGAAAATCAATTCGGAAAGTCCATAATCACATGGCAAAATCAAATAACAAAACGCATCAAAAACGAATGGACAAGAAATGTCATATTCCTGACTTGGTACAGGCATTTTCAAATGTTGAGAAAAAAAATCCAATGTATGTCAATTTTTACTTTGGAGTCACTAGCTCAACTTTGACCTACTATGACAAAACGGATTATCTGCAAACAATCCTTTAGTTATTTCCTTCCATCGGAGAGACGAAAAACATGGCCATCAAAGATGATCTTTAATTTAGAATTGCCAATTTAAACAATTATTTTCCTCTGCCAGAACTTACAGGGCGAAATGCTGAAACTTTTACAGAATAATGATTAGGACCCATTTACAAACTATTTCAATTAAATGTTGATCGGGTGGCAAGTACTTTATTCGGTTCCAATCGTACGAGGAACATGGATTCAATGAAAACACGAATGTGACCTACCGAATTAGACACTTTACCGGGTTTTGTGATAACATACGACGGGTGCCACATGTGGAGCAGGATCGATCTTCTTACCCCGCGGAGCACCCGAGATCAACCGCAGTTTTTGGTTGGGTTCATGTTGATTAGTCTTCAGTTTTCTATGTTGTGTCTTTTGTACTATTATTTGTCTGTTTGTTTGTTTTTTTCGATTTATGAGTTTAACTGTCCCTCTGGTATCTTCCGTCCCTCTTTTATGCAATCCTTAATTCTGATTGACTATTTGTGTTACTTTCAAAAGGAAGTGTTGTCCTGGAGGCAAACATGTAAGCGTTGTGGCACGTAGATCCCATTCAGACCATATTCGTATTGTCTTGTCTGAAATCGATGGATATTTTGTAACCAAAATTTTCAGAATGAATGTATAGAAGGATCTCTACAAATTCTTTGTTGTCCTCTTTTGGTTCTTATAGGACAAACACAAATATTACCGGATGACGTATTTATTATTGGCCAACTTTCAAACAATCTACTCTGAAACTTATTCGAAATAGTTTGAAACTTTAAAGGATTAATGATAATGATACAATATCACAAACATAAAAAAGCATATAGATGCTTGGATAATTCGAGATTGTATTTTTTTTTAATACCACAAGTTTATCACTTCTATGCTGTTTTACCTAGTCATGTATCTCATTTGTACGTACTAGTAACATTAGTAGTGTTAGTATGTGGTTTTCAGTGCAAACATTAATATATACAATATCGAAATACTGCACATAAGCGCATGTGCTGTATTCGCACATGTAAATAAAATGTTATTTGGCTTATCATGAATCGGGATAGACACTATCACGGTTTGCCATTTATTCCAAGCCTAAAATAAATTCTTTTAGACAATCCTTGAACAGGTTATGCACATCACGCATTATGGAAAAATTATACTATTATATCGTTGATGCGCTCTCCCATTTCACACACCCACAATCGTAAAAATTAAGTGCAGTGCATATTTTTTTCAGTTAAGAAAGTGGTAACAAATCGTAACATATGCGTACATTTAATGATTCGTGAGTTTTATCATTGAAAATATAATTAAATTAATGTTCTTGTTTGTTTAGCTTAAAGGGGATAAGAACTAAATTTATTTGGTATCTCTTGAAATTTATAAATTACAAGTAAAATCGGTCTAAATTTGTATTGGTCATTATTAAAAAAAAAAGATAAAAATAGCAGACGGGGGAAATCCTACATCCGAATTAAGGTAATTTATCATTACAAGGAAGATTTTGTTATTATATACATTTATGGTTTCATTTATTTTTCATCGTTTATTAAGAGAGCTTGTTTTTTGAACCAGGATGCGCTTTTCGTCTATCAAACCGAGGGGGAAATGCTGTAATATTTTCCTCTTAGTTTGTCAAATAAATGAATTTATAGCAACAGTTTTTAAGATACAGTTATAAACATTATACTGCTTAGCACGACCGACAAAATTCAATTTTCAATCGAAATACATTAAATAAAATGAATTGGATTTATTGACCTTATTTTTAATAATCATGAAAAAAAAGGTTTCCACAAAAATGTGAGATTTTAATCCGTTTGTGCGACTTTATTAACGTTATAGATATTACATGTCTGTGTGAATCTTGTGTATATGTAGTTAAGATGAAAAAAAAAGGAAAAAAAAGGAAAAAAAAGATGTAATATGATTGCCAATGTGACAACGCTTCACAAGAGATCTAATGACATAAAAAATAACAGCTAGCGGTCACCGTACGGCCTTCAACAATAAGCAAAGCCCATACCATATAGTCAGCTATAAAAAAATATATATGCACATGCGTAATACGACGGGTGCCACATTTACAGCAGGATCTGCGTACCCTACCGAAGCACCTGATATCACATCCTTCGTGGGGTTCGCACATGTTATTCAATTCAAATTTTCATTGTCATTAGATACTAAGAACCATAGCATCTGACAAAAACAAACAAAAACAGCATCAATATTTCAAGGGGCCCCTGTTCTACTGACGGTTCCAAAAAGAATCAAAGCGTATCTACTTGAATGTTTGGGCAGCTGACGACTACAAACGTTTCCGTACAATAACCTATGAACTCTCTACCACTGCTTTTCATATCTAAATATGGAATTACGGACGACACAAATGACTTCTAGTTCGATATTGAATACTAGTATTTTTCATTTGTAGTGTTTAGCAGATATGGCCCTTGATAAATTTGAATATGTCACTGTGTGTCGTTTCCGAGCAATTTCTTCTGATGATTTTTAAATTTTAATATGTTGTTACTAACGTCAAGAATTAGGCTAAGTTCGATATTGTTGATTGTTTTTTTTTTCGTTTTAAAGAGTTATGGTCCCTTTTTATTGGAAAATAAACTGCATGTTCCATGTAGTCGTTATGAACCAATACCCGGCCACGTCCACTTTTTTTTTGTCCATCTGATGCGTTAAGACTTTTTCATCTGATTTTTATAGTTCGTTCTTATGTTGTACCACTGTCCCAGGTTATGGAGAGGGTTGGGATCCCGCTAACATGTTTAACCCCGCCACATTATTTATGTATGTGCCTGTCCCAAGTCAGGAGCCTGTAATTCAGTGGTTGTCGTTTGTTTATGTGTAACATATTTGTTTTTCGTTCATTTTTTTTAACATAAATAAGGCCGTTAGTTTTCTCGTTTGAATTGTTTTACATTGTCTTATATATCGGGGCCTTTTATAGCTGACTATGCGGTATTGGCTTTGCTCATTGTTGAAGGCCGTACGGTGACCTATAATTGTTAATGTCTGTGTCATTTTGGTCTCTTGTGGACAGATGTCTCATTGGCAATCATATCACATCTTTTTTTTATATTTACTTGTTTAAGTATGATGTTACTGGTGATAACATGGAGTTGGATATTGATCAAGTTCATTTTCGCCATTCGGACGTTTTGCTCCTTGATATATTGGAAAATAAACAAAAAACACCAGGTCAAACAAACCCAAATTCGTGTTCAAAATACAGAAATCCGGTACGTTGCCAGTTTAGCAGCTCATTTCTTGTCAATAAGTAAATTGGGGTAACTTTTTTTTATCAGCTTTCTTAATTGGGTACACATAAGGAAATTATTCCACAATAGCTTCCCTTTATAAATATAGTTTCAGTAATTGTAAGTCATCTGCAATATGCAAAGAATTAATGATTGAAGAAACCAGTGATCTGAATGTCTATTGTCTAATTTTATAAAGATATTAAACATTGTAGGACTCCGGCAATGAATCCCTTGTTTTACTCCTCTCCCTTTTTAGCTCACCTGGCCCGAAGGGCCAAGTGAGCTTTTCCCATCACTTTGTGTCCGGCGTCCGTCGTCGTCCGTCGTCGTCGTCCTGCGTCCGGCGTTAACTTTTACAAAAATCTTCTCCTCTGAAACTACTGGGCCAAAATAATCCAAACTTGGCCACAATCATCATTAGGGTATCTAGTTTTAAAAATGTGTCCGGTGACCCGGCCAACCGACCAAGATGGCCACCATGGCTAAAAATAGAACATAGGGGTAAAATGCAGTTTTTGGCTTATAACTCAAAAACCAAAGCATTTAGAGCAAATCTGATGAATCGGATAACCAGTTGTTGGATTGCTGCCCCTAAATTGGTAATTTAAAGGAAATTTTACTGTTTTTGGTTATTATCTTGAATATTATTATAGATAGAGATAAACTATAAACAGCAATAATGTTCAGCAAAGTAAGATTTACAAATAAGTCAACATGACCGAAATAGTCAGTTGAACCCTTTAGGAGTTATTGCCCTTTATGGTCAATTTTTAACCATTTTTCGTAAATCTTAGTAATCTTTTACAAAAATCTTCTCCTCTGAAACTACTTGGCCAAATTAATCCAAACTTGGCCACAATCATCTTTGGGGTATGTAGTTTAAAAAATGTGTCCGGTGACCCGGCCATCCAACCAAGATGGCCGCCATGGCTAAAAATAGAACATAGGGGTAAAATGCAGTTTTTGGTTTGTAACTCAAATACCAAAGCATTAAGAGCAAATCTGACATGGGTTTATCAGGTCAAGATCTATCTGCCCTGAAATTTTCAGATGAATCTGACAACCTGTTGTTTGGTTGCTGCCCCTAAATTGGTAATTTTAAGGAAACTTTACTGTTTTGGTTATAATCTTGAATATTATTATAGATAGAGATAAACTGTAAACAGCAATAATGTACAGCAAAGTAAGATTTACAAATAAGTCAACTTGACTGAAATGGTCAATTGACCCCCTAAGGAGTTATTGTCCTTTATAGTCACTTTTTAAAATTTGTAAATTTTTACTAACATTTTCCACTGAAACTACTGGGCCAAGTTCATTATAGATAGAGATAATTGTAAGCAGCAAGAATGTTCAGTAAAGTAAGATGTACACACACATCACCATCACCAAAACACAATTTTGTCATGAATCCATCTGCTTCCTTTGTTTAATATTTACATAGACCAAGGTGAGCGACACAGGCTCTTTAGAGCCTCTAGTTCTCTTTTATAACATTAAAATAACATTTTCAAAACAACCATTTTTATTAGCTTTTACGAATGTCCCATTCTCTTCCCCGAATTAAGAATCAAGAAATACTACATACAGCCAATTTCTTTTTATGTCCCATTTGGAGGCAAATTTTTTTTTCTCTTTGTGCGCCCGTCCGTCTGTTCGTCCGTATGTCCCGCTTCGGTTAAATATTTTGGTTAAAGTTTTTGATCAAGGTAGTTTTTGATGAAGTTGAAGTCCAATCAACTTGAAACTTTGTACACATGTTTTCCTATGATATGATCTTTTTAATTTTAATGCTAAGTTAAAGTTTGTGGTCTTAATTTCACGATCCACTGAACATAGAAACTGAAAGTGCGAATGAGGCATCCGTGTAGGATGGACACCACATTCTTGTTTCTTTATGTATATACTTTTTTTTATTAAAGATGCTTATACAAATAATGCTGCCAATTGTTCGATGGTGTTCTGGAAGTCACGGTTCGCCCCTTGTGTATTTGAATATTTTCACGAGTACAATAAGGACTAAAAATTTCAGAATGATTTATCAAGCATTGGAGAACTTTAAGTTTTAGTCTTGCTGATTTTCCTGTTTTTAGTTTAGAGAAAATAACTTAATTTTTATGAATGTAAAACTTGTTTAAGGTTTTTTAGTTTCCGTTTTGTACTTTAACCTTTTTTCTATCTGATAAAGGTTTAAACCACACCACGTTTTATCTATAAATAATTTAAAAAAAAAACATACAGCTGATTGAACTATAGATAATTATACAGATATTTGTTATTTCCCAGTAAAATCCGAAATTGGCGTCATTTTTTAAGTATAAACTTATTTTCCCGGTTGAACAACGATATGATTCCTCTGATATAGAAATGTTAGCGATTCTTTTCTATGAAAATATATGGTAGCCAAAGTATAGAAATACCGTGACGACCTTTATCTGCTAATATCAAGACAAGCAATTGAGAATACGTCAAAAAGAAATTTACCTCACTGACAAATATGTAGTCCCCGTCATACAAAAAATCGATAACAATCAGTTCGTTTACAAACAGATGAACAGTGTTTCAAGAAATTAAAATTAATGAATTTTCGGCCTTCATCTGTAATATTATTACTATATAGAATTAAGCCTACTATCCTGAGCCAATAAATTTAACCATATACTAACTTTAACCCTATAAAGCTGAGCCTAAGCACAACTCAAACATGCATTGCAACCTTAAGTAAAATATGCGATATGTACGTGTATTAACACATCAATTTGCCTGGTCTTCACTGTTTTCGTTTTTCTTGAGGATCTCCTGTACGAATACGAATAAATAAAAGAGTTATACGGCAATGAGACAGCAGCCTTAGGATTTCTAAAAATGAAAAATAATAGAATGAAATTCAAAACAGTGTGGCTGTGGCCATTGATTGACACATTAAATTCATCCATTGACTGGGACAATTTAGGTGAACGTTTGTATGTAACGACCACTGCTCACTATGTACTTTTTAAAGACACTTAAACTATGGGGTCACCAAAGGTTCTCAACACCTTAATAAAGTAATTCGAAAAATTAATCAGAAATAACACGATGTTTTGATTTATATCAATTATATAAATCAAAACATAAAGGTTATTCCTGATTAATTTTTCGAATTATTTTATAATTAAAGGCATTAAGAAACCTTTGGTGACCCCACAGTTTAAATGTCTATCGTAGGTACGTCGTAAACAGTGGTCGTTACAGACAAACGTTCACGTAAATTGTCCCAGTCAATGGACGAATTTAATGTGTCAATCAATGGCCACAGCCACACTGTTTTGAATTTCATTCTATCTCAAGGTCACGATGCGATGTTAAGTAATACACAATGGTTTAAACAATAAGTCAAATTTAGTATAGAAATCATACACTTTAAATGAATCGTACTAATGTATATATTTTAGTCAGATATATTTTTAAATAGCCATTGCACAGGATATTTTAACTGATTATCCAGTGGGAAAATTATTGAATTTAAAATGTGTGACTGATTGACCGGATTCACAGAAAAAACCAGATGCTATTTATTTATAAATGCAAAGTCGACATAAAAATTTGAAAAACAAAATATAACAAAAATTTGAAAAACAAAATATAACAATCATCTGTTATCTTGAAAAGATAACGATCAGATATTGTTTGATAAATCTGTTTATCTTAAATTTATCTTTATATCAAATTGGAGTGTTGCATCCTTGAATCTTGTCTTCGGAGAAATATAACTTTACTTCTTGATTTCCTTAAACTTACTGTACTGAAGTAAACATGCGCAGTGCATTCAAAATATGAATCTTATAAGTACTCTTTTAAAACAGATCAGTACTAAATGTAGAAATTCATTTGTGGGTACTATATAGGAATTGCAGTGATTGAGATCTCTGTAAGGGTTTTATGAGGTGCGAGCATCATAATGAAGAAATTTCAAGTCAACTTTTGCTTACAGTTGGGTTTTTTCGCCCACCATCCCCGAATTATTGGACCATGTGCAATGGTCTAACGTATGATCTGTTTTAATAATCTACATGTAGGTTCTTTATTCTCCTTTGAAAAATGATAAACATTTCATGTAATAAAAACTATTGCAGTAGATTCCAAATCATAGTTATTTTGTCGAGTCTTAAATTAAATTAAATTAATAAACTTTATTATGTATTTGATATAATTTTACATTTATTTTAGTAGCTTTTTTTAATATAAAAAGATGTATAGATGTGTAGCAGCTATTGTAAATTGTGTATTTAATGTGTATCTTTTCCCTGTATGTATGCTCTCTCGCATGTGTTCTTGGTTAGTTGTACTTATTTTCTTTTGTTTGTTTGTTCCATGCTAGAAATGCTACCATTTGTTCTTTTTACCTTAAAATTTGTAAGCGTATCCAAAGTTCCCTTTTTGGCATTAAAGTAATAATTTCATCTTCTGATTTCAATTTTGTTTAGTTTGTATGACTCTCTGTAAAGTCACAGATTGCTTGATAATCTGTTCGACGGCCCAAAAAACCAGGCGCCGATGTAGGCTGTAGGAGGACAGAGAAATATCGGATTCATAATCCCAATCGTTAGACGTCAGAAAAAAACTTGGATTTCGTTATAGAAATTCGCTGCAGTTTTAATACCAGGTTCGTTTGAGTAAGATACGTTTAGATAATTGCTCAACTACCAAGTGTTAGATATGAAGTGTTCTAATAGTTATTATAATCTATGTCCTGTTTGTTTTTAACATCGTGCATATCGACTATATAATTTTGATTCCTTAAATTTGATTTTGATTTCAATCATTTAAAAGGAACAGGATTTAAACTGATCGCTAGTGATTACATTTAAATTTGGTTAGAATTAACTACATACTCGTGTTGAGGGAATAATACATTACAGTGTCAACATCAGGTTCGATGGCCCTGTCATTTTATTTAATATATTGCTTTTAATTTCAATACCTTTTTCTAATTTTCCGGTGTAAAATTGTTTTAAACCTTACTTTTTTAATACATATTTCACACATTAGATGATTTTATAAGTACAAAGATGACAAATGGAAAATATTGATCCGGTACTATTAAGTTCTACTTAATTGCTTAGTGTGCGATATAGACATTTGGATTACTGGATTAGAGAGGCTTCTGGGAATGATACTAAATTAACAGTTTCCTCCTCTTCTGATCACAAAATGACATCTTATGTACGTAATAAAATTAAAATAAGAAAATTAGATCCCTCCTTTTACCTTGTAATAAAGAATGCTTCAGATAATAATATTATATTTGGATAACAAATACTGTACTCATTTGATAGAACAAATGGGTCGTTGGCTATTAATAAAACATTTTCCATTCGATCAAGAAAACTGTTCATCAAAATTGCGTTTATTTGCACATTATAATAAATTGCAAAACAAGCAGACCATATTTTTTTAAAACATAATTTATCATTAAAGGAACGCAAATGATTTTGCATGTTTTTCTTGGGTATGGCAAAGGTCTTGCAAAAATTACATTTCTTACTCAAATGACGCTTCCAAATTACAAATGAAATAATAATCTGCTGAAAACAGTGATTTTATGCACTCCGCTTCGAATTGTGGGGCTATATAGTGATGCGTTTGTCCGTCTGTCCATTCATTCGTCCGTTTCTCTGTCATAGTTTTGGTTGCCGTTCACTGTGGATAAGATTAAAGCTCTGTTTTTCAAATGTTGTGAAATTCGAAAACAATGTCGTGGTTTACCTAATGACAAAACGATATCTTTATACAATATAGATAATATTCGGACTGTCTTACAACATTTCTGCACATCGAAGATAGCATAAGAATTGTTCTACAGGTAAATAGCAAAATGAAACAAAATAGCAGAAAATAATACATTAATATAATCAATGATATTATCAATGATTTAATTACTATCAGCTAGACAATAAATATCCCGGAACTTTTAGAGATACTTGAGATGCATGACTCTTAGATAGAGTAACGGAAAAAAGGCTTTTTTGTCAAAAGTCAAAGGATATAGTACTTTAATGATTACCTAGAGAACTCTTGAACGGTAAATGACAAAACTATATAAACTCTCGAACAATAAATGCCGAACTAAAACCGTCAAAATACAACTTGACCTAATGCTGTTTATTGAAGGTTCCGTACGTCCAGAACGTGTTTTTATACCAACTTAGAACATATCTGAGTTTTCTTAAGGTGGGTTTATCTTTCATCACTAAGGATACATCTTATAATTTACCCTTAAGATAGCACAATACAAAGATTTTTCATCCCCAATCAGACATCTTTAAACTGATGTAATTCCACTCATCTTTCTTTAAATTTTATAAAAAAAGGTACCAAAAGAAAGAAGAAGGATTAATCTATCAAATTGTGATCATTTCATTATGACATAATTATTACATAATTAATTGTTATATAATTAGTTGCCATTCTTGATGTCCATACTTGAATGAATTTAGCTTCTTTGTTCTTCATGGCACCCTAAAAAATTTATAGATTCTTGCACAACTCAGTTTGACCTCCAAAACTATGTCTCAGATTTTTCCTATTGTATTTCATTCTCTCATAAATCTTCAATGAAGTTTGCAACATCAATTAATGTCATAAGGAAATTATCACAATTCGAAAGATTAATCTTTCTTCTTTCTTTTGGTACCTCATTTATAAGATATAAAGCAGGATGAAATGAATTACATCAGTTTAAAGTTGTCTGATTGAGAGTGAAAAAATCTTTGTATTGTGCTACCTTAAGTCTAGGACACTAATCCTAGTATTTTTTCCTTCTTGTTTTGATTGCTAAAAGTTGTAACAAACAAACAATAGTAAACAACTTAGAAAACTAAAGACTGAGCTATACGAACCCCTCCAAAATCTGGGGGTGATCTCAAGACGTCAAGTGCTTCGAATGGGTAAGCATATCCCGCTCCACTTGTGTCACACGTCGTGTTTCTCGTGTGACTACAACTTGACCCGGTAATAAGTCTTAATTCGAAAGATAACATTCGGGAAAAGGGGACAGAATTATAGTTACGACATTGAAAGCATATCCGCTATGATCATCTGTAAAAGGATATTGCTTAACGATAAACCAACTCTCGAAGTCGTCCGTAAAACTAACGAAGAGATGAGTCCAACTTCACCACTTTGAGCTCTTGTTTTAATAGCTTCCTTGTGGGTAGCAACATTGTAATAAGTGAATCATAATAGGAAATACAGACCTGGAATATCGTATCAATTTGAAGATATATACTAAGTATGCAGGCTCTGTTGGAATGTTGCTACATAGAAATGGAAAGTTCACAATTTAGAAGCTGAAATCATCTCTATTGTCGTAAAGTTTGTTTGTTTCAACCATAACATTGTCATTTCTAGATGAAAGTCAAGATATGAGACAGATTTAACTGTATCTGTTGCATCCTTTATTTCATGTACGATGGGGTAGATACATGTACGTTCAACATAGTCACTTTAATGGCAGTCTAGCAGGAAAAGAGAGCCAGTTGTATAAAGAGTAATAACTCTAGTTTTTATTCACATGTATTTCTGTATACAAACGTTATACGCCTAAACATGTGACAACTTTACATCAGACATATATATGCCAACCACAGCCATAAATATAAAGATAACACTATTTAATGAGATTTCCTCCTCAACTTTGATAATCCATTTAGAGAAAAAAAATAGTTCCAGGTCTGTTGAAGGAAGTGTAATTAGTGACAACAGAGTACTAAAATGATTAAAAGTTTTAAACCGATTATCTTTTCCACGAGTTGAAGTCTTTTATTTGGGACTGCAGATTTGTTCTGAGATTTTAATTAGAATTTTTTATTTTAAATTAGAAGGGTGACAATTATGGTACGTTGTGATATACAATTATCAAAGTTAAATTTCGGTTTTATGCTTGTTTCTTTGTAGGACTAATAAGACTTCATAGTGAAGAGTTCGGTCAGCTTTTTGCACATTTTCAGAGTACGTCTTAGCATAATTTAGATGTGATTTCTAAATTATTTTCAAGACAGAGTTATAAGAAAGCCATGAAACCATGGATGTGGAAACTTGAGGTTTTTAAGGTAATATTGTATAATTTGTGCGATGTCTGAGGACTGAGAAAAGATTTACTTCACCTTGAAATTTTTTAAAACTTCTTGCATAACTTGTCAAGTTTAACTTGTCAAGTTTTATAAGACCAGAGACACATAATACATTATATGTCTCTGATAAGACTAAGTCTAAGTTATAAACCACTTTTATATACGATGCACAGTACATTGAAGTTGACGTACATGCTTTAATAAACTCATTTTACATATATTTGTAATTGGATAAGGCTAAGTTAGTCACAAGGCTTGTATAATTGGATTTGGATATTATTAATTAGACCACTTTTGTAAATATAAGTATTCAAAGAAGATTTGGTATGATCACCAATGAGACAACTCTTCACAAGAGACCAAATGACACAGAATTTAACAACTACAGGTCACCATACGCTCTACATCAAGAGTACAGCCTATACCTCATAATCATACTGTTTTACATTTACTTCATAATAATTAATATATTCTCAATACTAAGTAAGGCTACATTCCACACTGACATCAACCCTAGATACAAATCTGTAAATGGAAACATCATAAGTCCCTTTGTTTTTCTCTACAACTATAAGCAATAGCCTAGGTCAACTATTTTTAATGCAAAGTCAGATTGATTGAAAGGTGTACATTATTGTACATGTCTGTCTGACATGGTTGATTGAAAGGTGTACATTATTGTACATGTCTGTCTGACATGGTTGATTGAAAGGTGTACATTATTGTACATGTCTGTCTGACATGGTTGATTGAAAGGTGTACATTATTGTACATGTCTGTCTGACATGGTTGATTGAAAGGTGTACATTATTGTACATGTCTGTCTGACATGGTTGATTGAAAGGTGTACATTATTGTACATGTCTGTCTGACATGGTTGATTGAAAGGTGTACATTATTGTACACGTCTGTCTGACATGGTTCATCTGACCTTGACCTGGTTTTCTTGGTCCATTGTTCAATGTTTAGTTTTCCTAGTAAATCTAAAATGCTTAAAAGAAGATACTGTATGAACTCTTCACAAGAGATCAAATGACACAGAAATTAACAGCTATAGGTCTCCGTACAGTCTTCAACTATAAGCAAAACCCATACCGCATAGTCAGCTATAAAAGGCTCCAAAATCACAAATGTAAAACAATTCAAACGAGAAAACTAATGGCCTTATTGATGTACAAAAAAATGAACAGAAAGTTTCAGGAATCAATTTGTAGTGATAAAAAATAAATTGATATTTCATCATGGGACATTGTACATGTAGCTGTCATCATGGTCATTGCAAAAATATTCATACAAATGGCATAATTTTTCACTTTAAGACCATAGTTCCAATTCCCCTCTTTAAGGCTGTTAACTTTCATCCTGATGATATTTCAGTTTAAATGTCTCTCGGCAAAATGACTTATGTTGTCCATTACCTGAATGACAGAATTTATCTATAAATCCAAAGTTTATATTTTTATCATTGAAAATTGATACATGTACCTCTTTTGGTGTACATTCACATGTATAACTAAAACACCCCTAATTCAGGATAGTAACCATTAATGAGGATCCTCCCCAACCTCGTCTTAACTATTTTGAGTTATGGTACTGTGAATTTGTTACAATTCCACCATATCACCTAATTTTATGCATAATGTACATGTCTTATTACTCTTTTGCAGGTGACTTCATACTTTGCCTTCCCTATTGTGATGTTTTTGATATACCACAAATCAGAGAAACTTATCCAATATTATAAAGGCCCAGATTATGTAAGTACAAAAATTGAAAAAAGAAGACAACAATCCAACCAAAGAGTGCTGCAGAAAACAGTAGAAGGCCACCAATACGGCAATAGGTCTTTTATACACAAAGAAAATCCTACACATGGAGGCGGGCTTCATCTGCCTGCCCTCCTTGGCTCCTAAACAAAAATGTTTACTAGTTCAGTGAAAGTGGACATCATACTAAACTCCAAAACATATAATTGAAGTAACATTAAAAATCATACAAGACTTACAAAGGCCAGAGGCTCCTGACTAGAGACATGTGCAAAAAAATGAAACTTTAGTGTGGGGAATAGGATATACAGACACATTTGCACAGTTTTCAAGCTGAACCAGAGGCCAAACAGTCCATGCTTGTAAAAATGCTGTCAGACCTGTAAAACTCACATCTACAGGTCAATTGCTAAAATGTTTGTAATATTCAGCTTTTGGCCTGTAAATTTAAAATTGTTCACACTGTCTAAAGGTGTTTTTAGTTCATTCGAACACTCACATTTACATGTATGTCTTTATAAGAATGAATTTATTGATTACTCTTTGCTCCAAGCAAATATATTTTATTTTGTTTAAACACAAAAGTACCTGAGCTGGTGAACAATGTTTGTATGTTGAAAAAAAGTTAGTACAGAATGTAATTCATTAATGTGTATGTATTTGATGTAAAGCTTGTATTTATGTATACTATGTAGATTGTTTTAACTGTAAATGACTTTTCTGTTTTCAGCAACATCATCCTTTAGATGATCCCGACAAAGAAGGAGGAGTAAGTACTTTGCTAATAAGTGTCTTTTATTGTTGGTGGTCAGGTTTTGAAAAAGTAACATCTCTTCCAACAAAAGAAACAAATCCAAAAAAACAGACCTAGCATTTCACAAATTCTACAACAGTCTTGTACATGAAATATAGAACAAGACAATGTTTCAATGCTTTCACTCAAACTTTTATTTTTTTAGTCGATAATAGACAAGATAGAACAAAAGGATATGGGATATTCACAAATGATCTACAAAATCAGTATGTGCACAGCATAAAACCACAAAAAAACAACAAGCAGTGCTTTAATCGCTGTTTTTCATCTCAATAACACAGTGAGGCCTTTAACACAGAGAAAAACTCTAAACTTTAGTTTTAGACTGCCCTTTAATAGCATTGGTTTGAGCAAAGAACTTAAACCTATACATGTATGCTATACTCTCATTATTTTAACCGATAATCACACAGAACAGGACACACATTTAGACTACCATGCATGAGGAACATGAGACTTGGCAGAAAATAAGATATTATAACATATGTTGAGGGCAAATAATTTGGGTTGACTTTGTATGATATCTACAGTAATTTGCCACACCATCTACATTGTCATCAGGTACATACAAAGTAATAAAGCACATATACTTGAGTTTGTATGAAAAGCAATGAAGATAAGCTTCTGTTTAATCAATGGACCATAAAATCAACAGGATTACCCTGTTTTTACTGCCATAAATTTATTTAAAAAAAAAATGTTAAATACTGTAAATTCAGAAATTATTGCATGCATTTATTACATGTATTGCAATTTTGTCATTTTAGACTAAAATGTGATTTTTATGTTTGTGATATCAAGAAAATCCTGTTTAATTCATATAAAAAAAAATCAAATGCGAGTTTAAAGTATTTTAATTATAACCCTGTCGCATTTTTCTCAATTATAAAAACATCGCAATAATTTCTGTGCAATTCATTTATATTTATGCTGTTTCTTTT
The DNA here is from genome assembly GCF_965363235.1 of Mytilus galloprovincialis. Lineage (NCBI taxonomy): Eukaryota > Metazoa > Mollusca > Bivalvia > Mytilida > Mytilidae > Mytilus > Mytilus galloprovincialis. The sequence continues at coordinate 62,879,192 of NC_134838.1, read as the reverse complement.
CAGAAATTAATTGAAAAATACTTGAAAGGAAGAGCCAGAGGGAAAGGTCCAAAAAGTATTCAGTCAACAGATTTAGAGGAAGAGGAATTAAGAAAGCTAGAATCAAGATAATTTGATAAAAAAAAATATCAAATAAATAACTGACTTAGTATGACGATGTTTTTCAGATAAAAATCTTCTTGGAATGAACATGGACAAGATGTGAATGACCGTTTTGTGCAAGAAATCATGTGTATATTTGTATGTTATGAATGATACAGGGAAGAGTTTAGAGTTTTGTTCTTTTATGAAAAAATGTAAATAAAGTAATGATTATAAAAACCATTTTTTTTTCACTTAATTTATGATTATAATTACTATTACATAATTTTATCAACTTTCAAGAAACTTTTACTGACAGTCTGTTTTATATCAGTATTTGTTTTTATTGTCCCCAAAATTGTTATAAGAACATACTTTTTTGTCCTGTTTGTTTCCAAGCTGAAACAATGGAAAAAGTCCCCTTTTTTATGAAATAAGGAGATGTGGTATGATTGGCATGTGACAGCAATTTCCAAAGTTTTATTAGGAATGTATGAATGCTTAACACCTAGTTCAGATTTGCCTCTTAAATTTCATCCTTCAAGTTACCCATACTTGGACATTAAATAAATACTTGAAGTTATTACACACATACATGGTATAAACTTGCTCAAACATATAATCTAAATGTTTATTGAAAATGTTGTGAAAACATTGGAATTTTCTTTATATATCCTTTAGTGTTTTCTTGTGCAATAGCTTTATTCTTTAAAACCAATGTTTTTCCTTTTGTCAATCAAATCATGGTTGCCTCCCTTACACCATAGATTTCACTATTTCAGGACCCAAAACCAAACTAATTGGAAGAAAATTTCAGAAATCTCCCATTAAAAACAGTTTTGTGTTGTGGTCTGTTTTTTTATGACCCATTAATGGGCGTGATGTTTTCTGGTCTGTGCATCCATTCATTTGTTTGTTCGTTTGTCCGCCTGTCTCGCTTCAGGTTAAATTTTATGGTCATGGTAGTTTTTGATGAAGTTGAAGTCCATTCAACTTGATACTTAGTACACATGTTCTCTGTGATATGATCCTTCTAATTTTTAATGCCAAATGGAGTTTTTACCCCACTTTCACGGTCCACTTAACATAGAAAATAATAGTGTGAGTTGGACATCTGTGTACAAAGGACACATTCTTGTTTATCTATATTTTCATCAGATAATAGCAAAAAACAATCAAAAATCAAATAAATTTCACCCAATTATGAAATTGCAAAACTATTTATGCCTAAACATTCAATGAAATAAAAAAAATATGTTGATCAGGCTTAATCATCTGTATTATCTGTTTGATTCAAATTTCAATTGACGAGAATCGTCAGTTTCCTAAGTTTTCTACCAAAGTTGGGTGGTTTTCTCTGACTTCCATCACCAATACAAAATGACTGCTTTGATATAGCCAGCTTGGTCGTGATAAACAAATGTGTACTTTTCAGATCTGTCTGACATCTTTTTCCTGGTTGCCTATTCTTTGTTTGAATTTTGAGTTAGGGGGAGGGGGCATGATGTAACACGACAACACATGCTTTTTTTTTTTTATTGTACAATGACAACTGACTGTCTTATTAAATAAAATTGGTTCTAATTAGTGCTTGGCATTGAAATTCAATCGATTAAGGATACCTGAGAAATAGAAGAAGTGAATTGGATAACCAGTATATTGTTTCTTTAAAAAATTATAATTTCACCAGAAAAAAATCCATGTTGTAAAAATATGATTTTTGAAATATTTTCAGCAAATAAAATTGCTATATTTTCCACTGTTGCACAAGTCCTATAGTTATTGTCTTCGTCATTTAGTCTTTTTCTTATGGTGTACTGTTACACCACTGTCCCAGGTTAGGGGAGGGTTTGAATGCTGCTAACATGTTTAACCCTGCCACGTTCTGTATGTACGTGCCTGTCCATCAGGAGCAGTAATTCAGTGGTTGCCGTTTCTTGCTGTGTTTCATATTTGTTTTTTTCATTCATTTTTTTGGTACATTAATAAGGTTGTTAGTTTTCTCGTTTGAATTTGTGTTTTTTATGTCAATCTGCAATTAAACATAGCAGTCACCAAAAAAGTTGATGTGCCTATGGTCATCTAAAGTTTTTGAGTTGTATTGGTATTTCAAAATGAGATTGTCAGCCAAGTTAAGAGAGTATTTGTTAAGATTTTATTCATATTAGATTGTTATTTGCTGGTACTATCCCAACATGTAGCATGATCAACACCTAACAAAGCTTTCTATTCAAACTGATGTTAGGGGTATCTTGAACTTTACTGATGTTAGGGGTATCTTGAACTTTACTGATGTTAGGGGTATCTTGAACTAAACTGAGGTACTGTAAATTCACAAATTTTGGCGTGCATTAATTAATGCAATTTTCTCAATTTACATTTGTAGATTAAAATGCAATTTTTCTCGTTTCATTCATGTAAAAAATTTGAAAATGCAAGTTTATATTATTATGTTTATAACCCTGTCACATTTTTCACAATAATAACCAGGTGCTCCGCAGGGCACAGCTTTATACGACCGCAGAGGTCGAACCCTGAACAGTTGGGGCAAATATGGACAAAACATTCAAGCGTGATACAGCTCTGAATTTGGATTGTGATCAAATTGTGACACAGAATGAATGTGGTCTAATGAACTTAAAAGTTTTTTTTTGCCTCTGAGCAATTCACTATGCTGTTGAATATTAATCCTCTCAAAAAAATGTTTGAAGAAATTTTCTTTTTATTTATGAAATCTGAAATGAGAAAAAGAGTTTGCAACAATAACTACTCTTTTAAATACATCATAAAATATTAATATGTAAAATAAAGTGCTTGTTATCACTGAATGGTAAAGATTGGTTGGTAGTAAAAGTGAATATACATTGTTTATTGTATAAAACAATAAAAAAAACTTCATCAGCAACATTTTATATTGGCAAATTTCCAATGAAGTTATTTACATAAAGTTATTGGCAAATAAAAATAGAAAATGACATCATAGTCATGTCTGGCAAATGTCCAACATACATTATCTAAAAACATTTTAGATAAGATAAGGAAAAAAAGCTTCATCAGCAACATTTTATATTGGCAAATTTCCAATGAAGTTATTTACATAAAGTTATTGGCAAATAAAAATAGAAAATGACATCATAGTCATGTCTGGCAAATTTCCAACATATATTATCAACTACTATTCTATACAAAGAAAGATAACTCCAATTGAAAATTAATTGCTATTGCACAATATTGTGCAATTAGATATTTCTTGCTATTGTGCAATACTGTGCAATTGAAAATTTCTTGCTATTGCACAATACTTGATATGGAATCCTGATTTGGACCAACTTGAAAACTGGGCCCATAATCAAAAATCAAAGTATATATTTAATTAAGCATATCAAATAAGCCCAAGAATTTAATTTTTGTTAAAATCAAACTTAGTTTAATTTTGGACCCTTTGGACCTTAATGTAGACCAATTTGAAAACTGGACCAAAAATTAAGAATCTACATACACAGTTAGATTTGGCATATCAAAGAACCCATTTATTCAATTTTTGATGAAATCAAACAAAGTTTAATTTTGGACCCCCATTTGGACCAACTTGAAAACTAGGCCAATAATTAAAAATCTAAGTACATTTTTAAATTCAGCATATCAAAGAACCCCAAGGATTCAATTTTTGTTAAAATCAAACTAAGTTTAATTTTGGACCCTTTGGACCTTAATGTAGACCAATTTGAAAACAGGACCAAAAATTAAGAATCTACATACATAGTTAGATTTGGCATATCAAAGAACCCCAATTATTCAATTTTTGATGAAATCACACAAAGTTCAATTTTGGACCCTTTGGGCCCCTTATTCCTAAACTGTTAGGACCAAAACTCCCAAAATCAAACCCAACCTTCCTTTTATGGTCATAAACCTTGTGTTTAAATTTCATAGATTTCTATTTACTTTTACTAAAGTTATGGTGCAAAAACCAAAAATAATGCTTATTTGGGCCCCTTTTTGGCCCCTAATTCATAAACTGTTGTGACCTCAACTCCAAAAATCAATCCCAACCTTCCTTTTGTGGTCATAAACCTTGTGTTAAAATTTCATTGATTTCTATTTACTTATACTAAAGTTATTGTGCGAAAACCAAGAATAATGCTTATTTGGGCCCTTTTTTGGCCCTTAATTCCTAAACTGTTGGAACCAAAACTCCCAAAATCAATCCCAACCTTCCTTTTGTGGTCATAAACCTTGTGTCAAAATTTCATACATTTCTATTCACTTAAACTAAAGTTATAGTGCGAAAACCAAGAAAATGCTTATTTGGGCCCTTTTTGGCCTCAATTCCTAAAATGTTGGGACCAAAACTCCCAAAATCAATCCCAACCTTCCTTTTGTGGTCATAAACCTTGTGTTAAAATTTCATTGATTTCTATTCATTTTTACTAAAGTTAGAGTGTGAAAACTAAAAGTAGACGCAGACGACGACGACGACGACGCCAACGTGATAGCAATATACGACCAAAAAATTAAAATTTTTGCGGTCGTATAAAAACATAGCAATAATATCTGAATTTACAGTATAAACTATTGTTGCTCTGTGGTAAAAGCCAGATGTCTACTTTGTTCTCCATTTTGTGAAGTACATTTAGGGTCTTCGAGTCATAAATAAATACATTGTATCTCTTCATTTCAATTAATGTAAACTTTGGTTGGATTATTTTTATATGAACTTCCAAAAGGTGATGTAAAACTAACTAGATAGTTAACATCTCATCTCATCACTAGGAACTGTGTGTTGATTTGTGCTGTTGTTGGCTGTCTCACTGATGTAAACATAATTCCATCTCCCCCTCGAAACCACTATAAAACAAAAATGTGTCCCCAGTACACCGATGCCCCACTCGCACTATAATTAACTATGTTCAGTGGACCGTGCAATTGAGATAAAAACTCTAATTTGGCATTAAAATTAGAAATATCACATCATAGGGAACATGTGTACTAAGTTTCAAGTTGATTGGACTTCAACTTCCTCAAAAACTACCTCGACTAAAAACTTTAACCTGAAGTGGGACAGACAGATGAACGAAAAAAAGAACGGGTGAACGAACAGATGCACAGACCAGAAAACATAATGCCCCTCTACTATCGTAGGTGGGGCATAAAAATAAGATGATTCAGTGGGATTGACAACTATCAATCAGAGACAAAAGGATGTAGATGTAAGCAACTTAAAAGATTATCATACAGCCTTCACCATAGGGCATAACCAATACTGAATAATGAGCTAAAAAAGTAACCAACAGGATAAAATTTTAAACAATCAAAAAGAGAAAACCAACAGCCTGATTTATCTTAAAAACAACAAAATAAACACATTTGAAGCAGACACCAATCTACAACATAGACTGAATTACAGTCTTATTATTTGAGACAGGCATATAAAGAATGTGGAAGTGATAAAAATGTTTGTCAGCACTCAACTCCCCTTACCTGGGACAGTAGTGTAACAGCACACCAATAGAACAAACTATTAAAGTAAGTTAGAATAAATAAGTCTTCATTCATTAAATTGGCAATAAACACACAAATTAACCTAACAAAAGACCACACCAGTATTTAAGAAAGTGATCAAAGCTCTCTACAATTAAAGTTAAAATAAAAATAAAATGCTTTCAAAAATAAACTTTATTATCAACAGTAACAAGATTTTAGAAGATAACAAAGCTTGTAGATATTTTAAACATCTTTTTGTAGAAACTACAGTGTCAAAATAAATCAAGATCAGGCTGAAGATAAGTGCTTACTACCAGATCACATTTTTCGCCTTTTTTTCATGAATAAAATAAACAGGGTTTTCAGTAAGGATTATCTCTTGGTAAAAATTAACATAAAAAAGAAAAGATCTTAATCATAGATACACTCTTTTGCTTTAAAAAATATTTTCTTAATACCATAAATATTAAACTAAGTAAACACATTTGCTGAAACCAAGCAAACTTTTCATTAAAAAATGCATCTGATATAACAAAAAAGATATCATTGTAATTGTGATTAGACAGAATGGCATTTTATTGTTAATATAAAGTTTCAGGTCTCTCAGCTTTGGTATTGCTTATTATGTGTCAAGTGAGAATTATGTTTAATATAAGAAATACCAAATTTATTTTTCCTAGACACTTAAATATTAATTTGCAATGTTAAATGTGAAAAAAAGAAAGTAAAATGTGTAACATATTCTTTATAGTATATTTTGTATATACTTTATTTTATAGATTTTAAAACACACAAAAACTACTCCGAAGTGCATTCTTAATATCATTATGCATCTCTCTGTTATACATATCAGCAGTGGTTTTAAAAAATAAAAAAAAAATTGCCTTTTGCATAGTTAAAATTCATAAATTCGATCCTTAAAAAAATTATAAAAGGTGTTATGAACTGGGTAAACATTCTCCACTTTATCCTGACTATGAGTCTTGGGACCAATACAGCTAACTATGAAACCTTACCAGGGCAATACAAAATCCGCCAACAAATAACACTACACTCTATTTAAACAAAAAATACAATTAATCTTATATCTATTCAATCCGTTATATAAAAACTTTCATCAGATATTGTAATATCAAAATTGCTAAAAATACACCAAACTTGAAAATCAAAGAAATATATTCAATGGAACTTTGCATATATACTCTGGAAAAAATAGCTTAAATTATCATGCAACAGCATAATGCCTATTTCTGTCATACATTTCAGTAACAAAGGCCAGACCTTAAATGTTAATTTCAAACAATACATGTTATAAAAAACACCAAAAAATTTGTATACAACAAAAACCACAAGATCACTTTAAATAATATTTATGGTTATGAATTAACACTGTTGATTTATGCATAAACTCAAGCTGTGAGCCAAATTGGCTACTTTGACTAACTTTTGTTCATACTATGTCTAACTGCCTTCAGATTCTTTTTGTATACAAATATAGTAGAAAAATTTCATGAAAATTAATTTTGATCAATATCAATATTAAAATTTTTCTCAATATCAATATTAAAATTTTTCTCACAATCAACATTCAATTTAATACCAAACACATACTTATCAAGACAAAGCAAATCATAAATAAATCAAATATTAAAATAATTCTTTCAAACAGATTTAGTAATGTCAGTTTAGTTGACTTCAATCTTAAACATTATATTATTATGTATTCTAAACAGTATTGGTGGGGTTTTGTTTTATTCAAAATACTGTATAGTTATTTTTAAGTACAAAAATGTCCAATGACATTCATATTTGATTTCAATAATGAATATGCAACAGAATTGGGTCAGTTTCACTATCGTGAGATGCTTCAAAAGCCTTCCAAAAGTCAGATATTTTAATATGACTGTTATAACAATTATAATTTGATAGCTAGAGTTTTCAATTACATAAACATTTTGGTTGTAGTAAGTTTTGCTGAAAGGCATATGGAAGTAGCTGAGTTTGGCTTTTTTAATGATATAAATATTTTAAGATTTTTACCTTCAAGAGGTCAATCACTTTTTTTTTAGTTAAATCAAACTAAAAAAAACTTACATTTCATTTCTTTTCTACCTAAGATTATAGATTTAATATGAGGCAGGCATTACCTGTGAATGGGGACGAATTTTGTTTAAATTATTTTTTTTGTATTTTAAATATTTGTTAAAAAAAAGATACGGAAATACCGTAACGTTTCCGATTTTGGTTCTGTTGTTAGGGATTTTACTTGTGACATTATTTAAGTTATGAAGTCATGTTCAATGTAAACAAAGAAACGCAATGCATCAGGTAGGCCTAACGTTTATTCATACCAAAGACAACGAATGATTAAAAATGAAATATTGGTATTGTGTTCCTTGAGTTCCTATATTTTACTAGACTAATCAAAGTCTCACGACAACAAGACCGGAAGAAGGAAGTAGAGTTATGTGTTTTGCGCAGATCCGGAAATTAAAAAACACGACAAAAAAAAATTGAACGATTTTGAGTTCATTAGTACAATGAAAAATTCGGGAAAGTTTCCCGATTTTTTTTTTTTTTTTTTTTATTGAATTTTCTAATGTAATAGGGGACTTCGTCCCCATATTATAAGTAAATCAAGTAATTATTTTCCATTTATAAAAGGGGTCATGAGATTTTCATTCATTTTAGAAATATAGAATCTCTATCCACTAAATCAATACATGTATATGTAAAATAAACTCTGCTATTAACCACACAATTTTTGTATAATCCAATAAAAAACAGTACTTTGTGTGGCATTGGCATTACATTTTCTTTACCATGTAAATTTATAAATAAAATTCTGGTTATAAATTAACACACACAAAAATATGTAGAAAAACATAACAATTATAGTTTGATTGGATCCATTAAATACTGTTATAATTTTCTATAGCAATCACATGTAAATTTGTATATTGAAAAGAAGCCTAGTATATCTATTTATTGAGGAGTATCAAAAATATGGATTTTATATACACTTGCATTGTACAATAAAACATTTGATTCATTATTTACATAAAATTAAAATTAAACTGGAATGATGAAACACAATTCAAAATAAAGTTACAAAACTATATTAAAACAAGAATGTGTCCGTAGTACACGGATGCCCCACTCGCACTATCATTTTCTATGTTCAGTGGACCGTGAAAATTGGGGTTAAACTTTTAATTTGGAATTAAAATTAGAAAAATCATATCATAGGGAACATGTGTACTAAGTTTCAAGTTGATGTAACTTTAACTTCATCAAAAACTACCTTGACCAAAAACTTTAACCTGAACTTCGCACTATCATTTTCTATGTTCAGTGGACCACGAAATTGGGATCAAAACTATAATTTGGCATTAAAATTAGAAAGATCATATCATGGGGAACATGTGTACTAAGTTTCAAGTTGATTGGACTTCAACTTCTTCAAAAACTACCTTGACAAAAAACTTTAACCTGAAGCGAACGGACGCACAGACGGACGGACAAACGGATGGACGGAGGAACGAACGAACGGACGCACAGACGGACGGACAAACGGATGGACGGAGGAACGAACGAACGGAGGCACAGACCAGAAAACATAATGCCCCTCTACTATCGTAGGTGGGGCATAAAAAATCCATCTCTTGTGATTATTAGGAACCCATTGTATTGTTTATTTTGTCAACTGTAAATTAAACAGTAACTATACCAAATATTTAAGGTGAAATCAAACACCTTGACTAAAATTAATTTGGCTCGTTTAATTTTCACAAATTTTGACAAAATATTTGATTTGACCCTTGCATTTTTTTAAATATAAAGCAGTTTGACAAACACTTATTTTGATCATTGAGCAGCTTAACATTTCCCTAAAAATACCATGTATTTAAAACATTCAGCTGATTTTTACAGAGTTATCTCCCTGTTGTGTTATGAACCACCTTGGTGCAAATTTACTTGACTTCATCGGTATGATTTACTTGTGTCTCATCCATTTTGCTTTTACATAAAGACAATAGCAAATACACATGTGACTCCATGCAGAATGCTTGTTTTTACCATGGCCTTAGATAATCTCTAAATCTCTATAGTAAAGTTTTGTCTTTTATTTTTAAAAAAATGTTTAACCTTGGGTATTTCACCCACAAATCAATATCTACCTACTTCTTTGGCTTCAAAACTCTTGACCTCATTTGCCATGTTGAGGATAAATTAGGAAAAGTGCTTATTAACCCTGACATGATGCCTTTTATTTTAGTTAATGTTTGATATTTAGATAAACTGGCCACATGAAAAACTTTTAACAAGCAATGGCACTACCAAACAGTAAGCCAAAGTTAAGCCTTTGAAAATTTTTAGAAGGCCAGAAAAAAAGCGCAATATTTGAGCTATTTAAGGAGCAACACTGCTGTATTTTTATACTTGCTGGTTTCAATTGTTGTTTTTATTTTTTGCAAGCTGATTTTTTTGAAAACAGGTATTTAAAAATATAAATCTAAGATTGATTAATCAAAAATTAAAATATGTTAATGTTTTTCATATAAATACAATTGCTCAATCATGCCTGTTATTTGAATTTTTAGATAAATGATAGCCTTATCATCTGTATATGTGCAAAGCATCCTAGCAGGTATATCATAGATTTTAAATGTGCAAAATATATGAAGTCATCCAATCAAAATACTTATCTAAATTGATTTACATTAGAATTATCAATTTTTATATTCTATAAGAAAATAGTTTCACAGAAATTTCAATGCATGGATGTGCAATAAGCTTAATTGAACAGAATAAAATTATCATTGAAAAAAAATATTTCTTGTGTATTTAATCACATTTTGTTAGTATTTGACTTCAGGAATAATATCAGACAATTATGTCAATAAAATAAATATTCCAAAAAATATATAGAGTTATCTCCCATTAAATTATCTTTGCATAAAGTACAGTTTGCATAATGCCTTACATCAAATCATATTTTATGTATAACATTTTTTAAACTAAAAAAACAAAATTTAAATAAGATTTTTAATGTCTTGATTAACAACAAACAGCCAGATTTGCTTTTATATTACTTAAAAATAAAATCTATAAAATACAATAATTCAAAATTAAAATGAAAGTTGAACAATTTTGCATGCATTGATGGAATTAAGACATATCAATCAAACAAGCTATAAAACATTGGAAAACACATTGCTCTATTTTGTTCATTCATAGAATGAGTAGCAAATTCAACAAGAAGACTTATCACAATACACATTGAAAGACTTTTTACAAAATATTTCCCTGATTGCTTACTATTTTACTGAATTTTTGTAGTATAAACACACTGAAATATAATTAAAGTCTTATTCATAAATTAAATTATTGACTATATACAATCACTGGTAGGGTGCTGATATCTTTGTTTCTCAACACCACTTTCATCAGTTGTTGGGTGATGTAATTGAGATACCTCCATTGTTGGGGACAGTTGACGAGTTGGACGATGATTCACTATGGTCATCGTTTCTTGTGGACTTATACAGAGGAAGCCCAGAGCTTGTAGTGAATGCTGCTGTTTTTTCACACACCTTCGGAAGATCTGATATGAGGTAAATCTGTAAAGAAAAAGAGGATAAAAGATAAAAAAAAATATGCCTTGTATTGTCAATAACCGGTAGTTATAACTGAATACTGTATACGTAGATTCATGATTATTCACGGGAAACCAATTTTCATGGATTTTTGGGTAAAGGTCAACTTGGAATTAATATGTAAGCGTAGCACACATTTTTATAGGTTCTTATAATTCATATGAAGACTTTTAAAAAATCATGAAATCAAACATCCATGAAAACATAATTTTTCCTGAATCCATGAAAATTAGTACCAATGTAAATAAATGAAATCCACAGTAGTGCATAAACAGTCTTTCTGATAATGGTTTTATTGCATGTACATATATCAAGAATGATCAATCCATAACATTAATCAATTAACAATGAAAATTAGGTCAAAGTAGGTTGAATCTGGTCAGATTTACACATTAAGGGATGATGGATATTCCAGAAACATTTGTTTTGTTGGCTATGTGCTAGAGAAAAATGTTACCCTTATATTAACCAATATAAAGCTGGCATATTAACATGTATTAACCTATTCTGAGAATTCAAGTTTCACAAATTTAAATTAAAATAAAACAGAGGAAACATTCATACAAATTGGTAGAAAGATAAACCATAATACAACATGTACAATAGCCCTCCATCAGAAGGGGATATACATTCTAAACGTAGAAATATAAAATAGTTCATAACTCAAACATATGATTGCTATAAATATCAGTTATAAATTTGTATACAGTAATGCATTGGAGTTTTTCTGTTAACTTTTAGAACAAGTGTGTAATTATTTTAACCTTATATATGACATATATTTATCAAACAAATCATTATTGTGACCTTAACCATACTAAATATGAATAGAATGAGAGGTGAGGTATACATTAATGAGGCAGAAAACCAACAACCACAAACAACATCAGAACACAGTCTTGAACAATAGACAGAAGTCCATGCAATATGTCAAGCTCTAAATCATTCTCTGCTATTTATGTAACTATAATTTCAAAAAATTTACAGACATTTTAAGACTATATACATTTTTGAAGACATGCCACAGCCAAACAGAATATATCAGTCTAGTAGTAGAGACATTGGATTAAGAATGTAAAGAAGTAGATCAGACCACAGAACCTTTAGAAAAACAAATGCAGTGATGTCATCAATGTGAAAAAAAACCCAGATTATATCAGTCTAGTAGGACAGACATTGGATTATGAATACAAAGAAGTAAATTAGACCACAATACTATAATAAAACTAGAGGCTCTAAAGAGCCTGCACGCTCACCTTGGTCTATGTGCATATTAAAGGAATGACACTGATGGATTCATCATGTTCATGACAAAATTGTGTTTTGGTGATGGTGATGTGTTTGTAGATCTTACTTTACTAAACATTCTTATCTCTATCTATAATAGTATTCAAGTTAATAACCAAAAACCGCAAAATTTCCTTAAAAATTACCAATTTAGGGGCAGCAACGGGAAGGATTGTGCCTGATGTTCATATGATGAAATCATAATCTTTCAGTCAGTTAAGTTGGAGTCTGGAGCTGGCATGTCAGTTAACTGCTAGTAGTCTGTTGTTATTTATGTATTATTGTCATTTTGTTTATTTTCTTTGGTTACATCTTCTGACATCAGACTCGGATTTCTCTTGAACTGAATTTTAATGTGCGTATTGTTATGCGTTTACTTTACTACATTGGTTAGAGGTATAGGGGGAAGGTTGAGATCTCACAAACATGTTTAACCCCGCCGCATTTTTGCGCCTGTCCCAAGTCAGGAGCCTCTGGCCTTTGTTAGTCTTGTATTATTTTAATTTTAGTTTCTTGTGTACAATTTGGAAATTAGTATGGCGTTCATTATCACTGGACTAGTATATATTTGTTTAGGGGCCAGCTGAAGGACGCCTCCGGGTGCGGGAATTTCTCGCTACATTGAAGACCTGTTGGTGACCCTCTGCTGTTGTTTTTTATTTGGGCGGGTTGTTGTCTCTTTGACACATTCCCCATTTCCATTCTCAATTTTATTGATGCTTCCAATTATCTATAATGAACTTGACCCAGTAGTTACAGTGGAAAATATTTTGTAAAAATTTACCAAATTTATGAAAATTGTAAACTAGAGGCTCTAAAGAGCCTGTGTCGCTCACCTTGGTATATGTGAATATTTAACAACTGAAGCAGATAGATTCATGACAAAATTGTGTTTTGGTGATGGTGATGTGTTTGTACATCTTACTTTACTGAACATTCTTGCTGCTTACAATTATCTCTATCTATAATGAACTTGGCCCAGTAGTTTCAGTGGAAAATATTAGTAAAAATTTACAAATTTTATGAAAATTGTTAAAAATTTACTATAAAGGATAATAACTCCTTAGGGGGTCAATTGACCAGTTCAGTCATGTTGACTTATTTGTAAATCTTACTTTTCTGAACATTATTGCTGTTTACAGGTTATCTCTATCTATAATAGTATTCAAGTTAATAACCAAAAACCGCAAAATTTCCTTAAAAATTACCAATTTAGGGGCAGCAACCCAACAATGGGTTGTCCGATTCATCTGAAAATTTAAGGGCAGATAGATCTTGACCTGATGAACAATTTTACCCAGTCAGATTTGCTCTAAATGCTTTGGTTTTTGAGTTATAAGCCAAAAACCGCATTTTACCCCTATGTTCTATTTTTAGTCATGGCGGCCATCTTGGTTGGTTGACCGGGTCACCGGACACATTTTTTAAACTAGATACCCCAATGATGATTGTGGCCAAGTTTGGTAAAATTTGGCCTGGTAGTTTCAGAGAAGAAGATTTTTGTAAATATAACGACGACGGACACCAGACGCCAAGTGATGGGAAAAGCTCACTTGGCCCTATGGGCCAAGTGAGCTAAAAATTGGCTATAAAGGGCAATAACTCCTTAAGGGGGTCAATTGACCATTTTGGTTATGTTGACTTATTTTTAGGAATTACTTTGCTGTACATGATTGCTGTTTACAGTTTATCCCAATCTATAATAATATTTAAGATAATAAATAAAAGCTGCAAAATTTTCTTAAAATTAGCAATTCAGGGGCAGCAACCCAACACCAGATTGCCTGAATGGTCTGAAAATTTCAGGGAAAATAGATCTTGACCTAAGGAACAATTGTATCCTGTCAGATTTACTCTAAATACTTTGGTTTCAAAGATATAAGCCAAAAACTGAATTTTACCATATGTACTATTTTAAGCCATGTTGGCCATCTTGGTTTGCAGGCAGGGTTATTGGACACAATTTTAAAACTAAATACCCTATTGATGATTGTGGACAAGTTTGGTTACATTTGTCTAAGCAGTTTCAGAGGAGAAGATTTTTGTAAAAGATTACCAATATTTATGAAAAATTGTTAAAAATTGACTATAAAGGGCAATAAGTCCTTGAGGGGTCAACTGACCATTTTGGTCATTTTGACTTATTTGTAGATTACTTTGCTGAACATAATTGCTGTTTACAGTTTATCTCTATCTATAATAATATTCAAGATTGTAACCAAAAACAGCAAAATTTCCTTAAAATTACCAATTCCGGGGTATCAACCTAACAAAGGGTTGTTTGATTTATCTGAAAATGTCAGCGCAGATAGATCTTGACCTGCTAAACAATTATACTCTGTCAGCTTTGCTCTAAATGCTTTGGTTTCAGAGATAAAAGCCAAAATCTACATTTTACCTCTATGTTCTATTATTAGACATGGTGGCCATCTTGATTGGTTGGCCGGGTCACCGGACACATTTTTTAAACTAGATACCCCAATGATGAAAAAAAGCAGTGATGTTGTAAATTAGGTTAAAGACAAATAGGGAGCAAATAATTTCATTTCAAAGATTTATTTTCTAGGCCTCATATTTCACTCAGATCACATTTTGGTCATATTTAAATCTTCTAATCCACACATTCTAAATGTTAGAAATGACAATGACAGATTGCAGGTAATAAAAGTATTGATAATATTTTTAGTGATGTCACATTTCAAACATTTAAATCAACATGAAAATTAAATTAAAGAACCTTAGTGAGCACGATCACATACCCCACGTCCCCACATTGTCATTGGAGAAATTAAATAAGCATAAGAAAAAAAAATTGTATAAGAAAAAATATTGAATAATAATTTCCTGTCAATATACATAGTATGTCCTTATTATCTACAAAATTTCATGAAATTCTGTTGTGTGTTTTCAGAGGAGTTGAGATGACAAACTGTTGCAGAAGTACATTGAAGCAAATAAGTTCAAAGGGGCATAACTCCTAGAAAAAAATTGAACCGTAATTTCCTGTTGATATGCACATCTACATAGTATGTCCTTATTATCTACAAAGTTTCATGAAATTCTGTTGTGTGGTTTGAGAGGAGTTGCGATGACAAACTGTTGCAGTAGTACATTAAAGTAAATAAGTTCAAAGGGGCGTAACTCCTAGAAAAAAAATTGAATCGCAATTTCCTGTCGATAAGCACATCTACATAGTATGTCCTTATTATCTACAAAGTTTCATGAAATTCTGTTGTGTGGTTTGAGAGGAGTTGCGATGACAAACTGTTGCAGTAGTACATTAAAGTAAATAAGTTAAAAGGGGCGTAACTCCTAGAAAAAAAATTGAATCGCAATTTCCCATCGATATGCACAATTACATAGTATGTCCTTATTATCTGAAAAGGTTTCGTGAAATTCTGTTGTGTGGTTTGAGAGGAGTTGCGATGACAAACTGTTGCAGTAGTACATTAAAGTAAATAAGTTCAAAGGGGCGTAACTCCTAGAAAAAAAATTGAATCGCAATTTCCCGTCGATATGCACAACTACATAGTATGTCCTTATTATCTGAAAAGGTTTCGTGAAATTCTGTTGTGTGGTTTGAGAGGAGTTGTGATGACAAACTGTTGCAGTAATACATTAAAGTAAATAAGTTCAAAGGGGCGTAACTCCTAGAAAAAAAATTGAATCGCAATTTCCCGTCGATATGCACAACTACATAGTATGTCCTTATTATCTGAAAAGGTTTCGTGAAATTCTGTTGTGTGGTTTGAGAGGAGTTGCAATGACAAACTGTTGCAGTAGTACATTAAAGTAAATAAGTTCAAAGGGGCGTAACTCCTAGAAAAAAAATTGAATCGCAATTTCCTGTCGATATGCACAACTACATAGTATGTCCTTATTATCTGAAAAGGTTTCGTGAAATTCTGTTGTGTGGTTTGAGAGGAGTTGCGATGACAAGAAACAGGACTGACGAACGGACTGACGGACGGACGGACTGACGGACGGACGGGTCAAAAACATTATACCCTCCGCAACTTCGTTGCGTGGGGTATAATAAGTTTTCAAGGACGTTAAAAATCAATTGGAAACACACGTAAAAATATGGTTAAAATTAAATATGGTTTGAACAATAGTAACCACATTAGTTTTTAATAGCAAAAACTTAAGAAATACAGAGTTTTTAGGACCAATTGTACCAATAGCCAGTTATATTTAGGTGAGAACCAAGTGCAAAGAAAACACAGGGCACACTGAACTAATAGAAGTTGGCCAAAATTTGATTATGAAGACAAAGATTGTCTAGTCAATCAAAAAGCAATCCCATCCCTTGAGTATAATCTATATACTATACATATGATTAGATAACTCACAATTTAATAGTTTATGTAAAATTACTAAAGCTTACAAAATTAGTATCAAAGCAGTGGGGGGAATAAGCTAAAAGTGAAGAACTACTTCATGGTTAGTTCAATGTGCATTATTTTAATTCAGGTGGATTATGAAAGGCTGTTCAAAATATTTATAAAGTATTACCAAACAATTTCATAGGAATATGAATCAGATCTTTTTCTGTTATTTGTTCTCATTTTCCATTTCCATATAGGAAATGACATTAGCTGAAAACCAAATCATGAAATGAGAACAGCTTTCAATGTCAAAGTTTATTGTGTATGCTGGAAAAAAATCAAGTCTCAAATATGGTTACAATATACTTTATTGCAAATAATATTGTCAAGTGAAAGTGTAAAAGCAATTACATTTTTAACAGCAGTATAAAAATGATATGGAAAATGACAAAACACTAAATATAAACTCAATGATAGATAAAATTATTTAATAAGCATGATCTACTTTAATTTTAAATCTTCCATATATATTTAAAAAAGTGTTAGGTTATCCAGACTGCAGACAAGAAAGTTGTTATATAACTAATCTGTGTGAGGGAAAAATCAACAAAAGTATAACCTTTTTTTCAGCATTAAAACTTTTCTTGCATGACCAGAATTTGAAAATTAAAAAAATAATATGATTTATGATATTCAAGCCAATTAGAAAATATAGCAAAGATGTTTCAGAATTTATTTTGTATACTATGAATTATCTCCCCTTAGAGCATTTGTTTTGGTAACACATGTAGTTTCAAATGCTTTAAAAAAAAGTCCATGAAAAAATAAAATCTGAAGCATAGGTCATTCTAGATGAAAACTGATGCTATTTAAGGTGAACTCCTGCCAATTCTTCTCAAATTGTTTTAATGAATTATTTTTTCAGATTTTTAAAGTTCTATCTCCCATTGTTTTCAAAAAACATAACACTTTCCTAATTAAAAAAAACAAATGTAGGCTTTTATATGATATCATATATTGCCATAAAAAGGATTGTTTTAATGTTATCTTTTGTATTATAATTGGTGGTCTACCTTTTTAGTCTATTTTTGTGAATGTTTAGTTGTAAAAACCATCTAACATAAAAAAGAAGGGGTCAGGACCTTTTTCAGGACGTCGAGATCAGGTGTTTTTAAGCTTGGGATTTCGGGATTGATTGTTTCAGGATCCGGAAATTCTTGATTTGAATTTCGGGATGTCAGGATTTAAAATTTCTTTAAATTCGGGACCTCTGGATTTCATGTTTTTAAGCCAAGGATTTCGGATCTGGACCCCCCCCCCCCCCCCCCCCCCCAACTCAATTAAGAATTAAGAAGGAAACATATATTTTTTCGTTTTATTTAACAGATAATAAATTGATAACAGAAAATAAAATTAGACAATAGAAATCATGTTATGTATAACTAGTAGGTAAAATCTAATTTTATTTTTAGATTTTAGGCCTGGCAAGTTAAATAAAATTAAATTATGTGAGAGCATCACAAAAACACATGACTGGTTTGAAGGATGCCAGTAATTTTACTTTTGTGAGAAAAAATACCATGCAAATGCTCATAAAATAACAATATTTATATTATATGAAGAAAAAATCTCATGACATATACTTACTGTAAAGAAACAAACAATAATTCCTAAGATAGCACCCCCTAACACATCACTCCAATGATGCATGTAATCTGATATCCTAGTCAGGGCTGTGTAGTATGCCAGGAAAAAAGCCACTAACTGTAAAAATGGTCTAACCAACCAACACTTCCGCCACTTAAATTTGATTTGTAAATAAACCTAAAAATATATCATATACAGTTGAACTATGTGGTGGTGTATTTAATAGGTAATAAATTTAAGTTTGCTTGTGTGTCTGGTGAACAAAGACACTGCAGTGGTATCACTTGTATTCATAGATGAAACCATGAGCGAGAAATAGCATTTTTACCCTTAATTTATGATACATTCTATTATCAAAACATTTCGATAATATATATAACTATAAAAGGGCTTAACTCATCAAATTGAACAGTTGTAAAAAATATCAACTTTTAATCCATTGGATTTTGGATGTGTATTGATTGATATTTCAGTATTAGATCGTAATTTTTTTGATTGGCTTTGATCTAGCTGTCAGTTACTGATAAAACTCTCTGATCTGTACTTAGAGTTTTTGTTTTGGGGATGAATAAATACCCTGCTACTTCCTGTCTGTGTTTTTGTTTTGGGGATGTATAAATACCCTGCTACTTCCTGTCTGTGTTTTTGTTTTGGGGATGTATAAATACCCTGCTACCTCCTGTGTGGGTTTTTGTTTTGGGGATGTATAAATACCCTGCTACCTCCTGTGTGGGTTTTTGTTTTGGGATGTATAAATACCCTGCTACCTCCTGTGTGGGTTTTTGTTTTGGGGATGTATAAATACCCTGCTACCTCCTGTCTGTGTTTTTGTTATTTGTTTTTTCTGCTTTGTATCAATTTGTTAAGCCCTTTTATAGTTAGTTTATATATGTTGTGCTGTTACTCGACTGTCCTAGGTTAAGGAGAGGGGTTAGGCGCCCATAAACATGTTTATCCATGCTTCATTCTGTATGTGCCTATCCCAAGACGAAGCCTAAAATTCAGTAGTTGTTGTTTGTTGATGTATATCATATTTGGTTTTTGTTCATTGATTTATACACAAATAAGGTAGTTACTTTTCTTGTTTTACTTTTTTCATTTCAAGGATTTTCATAACTGACAATGCCGTATGGGTTTTGTTCATTGTTGAAGGCTATACTGTGACCTATATATCTTAACTTCTATGTCATATTATCTCTGATGGAGAGTTGGCAATCATACCACCTTTTCTTGTTTGTTATACATGTAGGTATACACTGTAAGATGTAACATATATGTAAATGACTTACCAACAGAGATTTTATCTCTGATGGAGAATTGGCAATCATACCACCTTTTCTTGTTTTTATAGGTATACACTGTAAGATGTAACATATATGTAAATGACTTACCACCAGAGATTTTATCTCTGATGGAGAGTTGGCAATCATACCACCTTTTCTTGTTTTTATAGCTATACACTGTAAGATGTAACATATATGTAAATGACTTACCACCAGAGATTTTATCTCTGATGGAGAATTGGCAATCATACCACCTTTTCTTGTTTTTATAGCTATACACTGTAAGATGTAACATATATGTAAATGACTTACCACCAGAGATTTTATCTCTGATGGAGAGTTGGCAATCATACCACCTTTTCTTGTTTTTATAGCTATACACTGTAAGATGTAACATATATGTAAATGACTTACCACCAGAGATTTTATCTCTGATGGAGAATTGGCAATCATACCACCTTTTCTTGTTTTTATAGCTATACACTGTAAGATGTAACATATATGTAAATGACTTACCACCAGAGATTTTATCTCTGATGGAGAGTTGGCAATCATACCACCTTTTCTTGTTTTTATAGCTATACACTGTAAGATGAAACATATATGTAAATGACTTACCACCAGATATAACATACAGAAGAATGCAAATGATGTGTGTCCTGATGGAAAAGATAACCTGTATAATGAAATTAAAAGTTCAAATATGTAAGCTCAATAATAGTAAAAGCATGGTCAAATGTGTTATTTGAGAAAAACTATGAAGTATTATAATTACATGCATTATATTATATCTTTATCTATACAAAAGTAATTGAAGTTTTATAACATGATATACCCTCATCCTAATGATTGATCAAGTCCATAATGAATTCCTTAAATAACTTAGCCAGGATACTGTTTTCAATAGTTCTTATTTGTTGCTTTGATTTTCTTTAAATTGAATCAGATTTTGTCAGGTCGGACAGACCCTTTTAAAACTGACGAAGATATTGGTATGCTCATTGGAAGGCTGCACAGTGGCGTCTAGTAGCTTACATTCCTGTTATTTTGACTCTTGTAAATCATTTCGTACTTTATTTGGCCTTTTTAACTTTTTGGGATTCGAGCGTCACTGATGAGTCTTTTGTAGACGAAACGCGCGTCTGGCGTATATACTAAATTTAGTCCTGGTATCTATGATGAGTTTATTTGTAAATAGATGCGTGATTGTTCAATTCCACATGTCCTTATTTGTATATTAACTAATTTTACTGAAAAGTGCACATTATAGTATTAAATTTAACACCACCTACATCATGTACATGGCTTTAAACTATTCTAAACTAGATATCATTGAGATGGGAGCCATCTCTGTGGGCCCCGCTCTGAATAATGTGCATTAAAAAATTGTATCTTTACCATAGGACATGGGTTTGTCAACTGAAATCAAAGTTTTTGACCTTGACCTTTGACCTATGAAGTTGTAAATAAATTATGACACACCCTTTGGTGTTGGTTTATAAACATGTCAAGTATAAACTTTGAAATGATAAAGGTTCTCAAGATATAGAGCGGACACGATCTTTACCATAGGACATGGGGTTGTCAACTGAAACCAAAGTTTTTGACCTTGACCTTTGACCTAGGAAGTTGCACATAAATTATGACACACCCTTTGGTGTTGGTTTATATACATGTCAAGTATAAACTTTGAAATGATAACGGTTCTCAAGATATAGAGCGGACACAATCTTTACCATAGGACATGGGGTTGTCAACTGAAACCAAAGTTTTTGACCTTGAACTATGCCCTAGGCAGTCGTTCATAAATTATGACACACCCTCTGGTGTTGGTTCATATACATGTCAAGTATAAACTTTGAAATCATAACGGTTCTCAAGATATAGAGCGAACACGATCTTCACCACAGGACACAGGGTTGTCAACTGAAACCGAAGTTTTTTGACCTTGACCTTTGACCTAGGAAGTTGTACATACATCATGACACGCCCTCTGGTGGTGGTTAATAAACATGTAAAGTATAAAGTATGAAATCATAATGGTTCTCTAGATATGGAGCGGACACAAAGTGTTACGGACGGACGGACGGACAGACTGATCACTATAGGGGACCGCCTTTGGCGGGACCCTAATTATCTATAATTTGTTGCCGTGGAATAGATTTAGATTTTGCAAGAATAAAAAATCACAACTTAAATTTATACAACATCTCTTGTAATTATGCAGTATGAGTATCTATGAAAATCTTAAGTAATTTTACATTTTTTTCAATTGTTCAAGTATCAACAATTACTATATTATATGCACCAGAAAAATTCTGAATTAACAGTATTCCAATTTATAATTCCTACAACCAATGCACATTGATAGCTATAGCTTTGCAAAATCTAGTCAGATTTAATATTTCATTCTTAAGATATTGTGGTATGATCTCATTTTGACATAATGCCAAGACTATTGCTCCTTACTTATTCTATGATCAATAAAGTCTAACCTGGCTTCTTGTAAAGCATCTGTGTCTGTACTTGTACAATCATGTGTTTCAATGTAGCCTGTTTTTGTAGAACAATTTGATAAAATTGCTGGTTTGCATAAAGACAGATAATGTGGACGTAATCTACCCAAACTATATTTAGCAATATCTGTTGTCAACTGTGTGACCGCACAACCAAAAAGAAATGCACTTATCCCTCGATAAAGAGTTTTGATATATGGCTTGTTTTTTAGTGCACTGCTACAGTCTCTTTTAAACACAGATAAATGAATACCCTCTGTTATAATAATCTGAAAATACAGAATAATGTTCAAGTTAATCACCAGAGGCCAATCATGGATACATCTTTAAACATATAATTTCAGTAATGGTTAGCACTACTGTAAATTCGGAAATCATTGTGAGGTTTTTATTGATACAAATACTGCGACTCTGTGAGTATCGCAATAATAAGAACTTACATTTTGATAAATAAAACGTAGATCTAAACGTATATTGTTCTGAAATCGCATTAATTAATCCTTGCATTCTAGTCCATTTTTGAAAAATCGCAGTAATAAATGCACACAATAAAAATAAAGGGCTGCGCTTTAGCGCATGATACGCCCGTTGCTCTTTTAACTTGTCTTTTATGCTTTAAATGAATTTATATGATCAACTAGAAATATATATACAAATCAAAAGGGATGTTACATTAATATATTCACCAAAGTTTCATAAAATCCCCCTTTTTTAAGTATAAAAATTCATTACTTAAGAAAAAGTAAAATCTAAAATTTATAAAAATGGAAAGGGAGCTTATGTCAATAGATATAAACAATTTATCAAAGTTGCATAAAATTTTGTGAAAGTGTTAGTTATTGTCCCAAAATTGGAAAATCCCCCCTTTTTTAAGCATAAAAATTCATAACACGGAAATGTAAAATCTGAAATTTATAAAAATTGAAAGGGAGCTTACATCAATAGATATAAACAATTCACCAAAGTTTCATGGACATTGGTGAAAGCCTTTTTGAGTTATTGTCCGAAGTGTTGAAAATCCCCCTTTTTTTTATGAATAAAGCCCCATAAATCCAAAACTTAAAATCTGAAATTTATAAAAATTGAAAGGGAGCTTACATCAATAGATATAAACAATTCACCAAAGTTTCATGGACATTGGTGAAAGCCTTTTTGAGTTATTGTCCGAAGTGTTGAAAATCCCCCTTTTTTTATGAATATAGCCCCATAAATCCAAAACTAAAAATCTGAAATTTATAAAAATTGAAAGGGAGCTTACATCAATAGATATAAACAATTCACCAAAGTTTCATGGACATTGGTGAAAGCCTTTTTGAGTTATTGTTTGAAGTGTTGAAAATCCCCCCTTTTTTATGAATAAAGCCCCATAAATCCAAAACTTAAAATCTGAAATTAAAAAAAAACGAAAGGGAGCTTACGTCAATAGATATAAACAATTCACTTAAGTTTCATGGAAATTGGTGAAAGTGTTTTTGAGTTATTGTCCGAAGTGTGGACGACGGACGGACAGACGGACGGACCGATGGACAGACGGACGGACGGACAACGGTATACCATAATACGTCCCGTCTAAAAGACGACGGGCATATAAAAACTAAAAGAACAAGCAAATATCTACTATTAAATAAATGTATTACTATATGGAGGCAGTGATTAAAAATAAAGACACCACCCTTTAAATACTATTGTCAATTTAGAAATGTTTGCTATGTTTTGTATCAACAAAAATCTAACAGGATATCATAAAATTAATGTCACATTAAACAGAACTTCATTTTAAATTCTTCCTAAATTGTTTGTATGCATGCAGTCAATCAA
Organism: Mytilus galloprovincialis; assembly: GCF_965363235.1. NCBI lineage: Eukaryota > Metazoa > Mollusca > Bivalvia > Mytilida > Mytilidae > Mytilus > Mytilus galloprovincialis. The sequence goes on along the minus strand of NC_134838.1, from coordinate 62,855,088 downwards.
GTCATGTCAGTGCTCGTTTCCTGTGTCTTCAATTTTTGTCCATTTATCAGTGATCATTAAAAGGTCATTACTTTTAAGGTGGATGGGGGTCTAAACTAAAATCCATAACTTTTTTCAATAATTTGTCAAAATGTAGTTTATCTAAAAATAAAAGAACAAGCTTTTAGGGATAAATAGCTGAATAATTCAAATAAAAACATTGTTGCACATTCATACCAGAAATATGTAACATTAGCATTATACTTACTGTTATGATTGGCACACACATGCCTATAAAACACACTACCCATGTTGGTACTGTATCAGGTTTGTGTGGGTGCATGAGACTTTCATCATCACAATAGAATCCTCTACTAAATGGCGTGGCATGGATCTTTATTATCAAAATAGGAATGGCAACTGAAATATAATGATGGTGAATATATACAGGTTGTCTTTCTTGAACCTACTTCACAAATTCATAACAATGTCATATCATAAAAATGTTTTGGGGGAAAAAAGATTATTTTTTTCACACTACTAATTTCTCTTTTTACATCCATCCCTCTATACGGTGCAGTCACATGCATGTTCATATGTACCTGTATTCAACATCAAGCTAAATCAATATGTGTATATGCAAGTAAACTCTAAATCCATGATTGTACAGTAAAATCAAGGGAATCCAGTGAAAAATCACTCTTGTTAGTATAGAGTGAATCACTGTAAAGCAAAGGTTATTAATGGTGATTTTTAGTGATAACACTCCAGAATAAAATAACAATGGAATAATAAAATGACATTGCAGACAAAGTGGCCAGATTTAGAGTGTGTGCTTAGGTAAGGCATTTAAATGTCCAAAGCATTTTCTTTTCTAACATGGAGCATACCAGTATTTTTACCATTTTGAACCATTATGTCCTCTTGCCTTTGTGTCCTGGTAAATCACCAAAATGACAGCGCAAAAAATCCCAAACCCCCCCTGTTTTGGTTCATTGAAGAAATCAATTTTAAAGTCAGATTTCATAACTTATGATTTATACAATTACTTTTTTTGTAAACATACTCATGATATTCAAGTATTTTAAATCTTTGAGTTTGTTTGGTTACTGTCTTGCTGCAGTGTACCTCATGTATAAAAGTTATAACATGATTATTAAGATTGCATGTGCATCTTTTATTTTAAGAAGAACATGCAAATGAAGCTGTTTTAAAGGTGGTTTTTATATATCTTATTCTGAAAAAAACAGTTCATGCAATGTCTTTTTAAATCTTAAAACAATTTGTTCCAAATCTATGACAGCCTTAATCTTCCTTGTGCAAATTCTGCAGTCAATGCCACTGCTAATGTCATGAATGTATGACTCTCAAAAATATATATTTCAATTCAGTTTTCAATTGTTGATTTCCTGTACATTATTTTTAATTCTTTTAGTACAAATTTAATTTTTACATTTATAAGTGATTTTACATCAATTTCCTTCCCCTGTTTTGAAAAGGATGTAGGTCAGACCACAAAGTTAACCAGAATTGATTACCTGTCACTTAACTGATTGATGACATGACAACTTAACACTTATATGGTCATTAATAGTCATGCATGAATGATTATACTTACTATTAGAATCAATTTTCTTGTAAACAAGGTGTAAATTATAGAATTAATTTCTTATGAATGAAAATATTATCTGTACATGTACAAATTCAATTAACTGTGCAATTACCTCTTTGATCTATTTCAATTCCTTGAGGCATTTGAAATAATGGCAATAGTATGAAGTTCCATATGTCACTCTCATAATACTAAAGGAACAAAATAATGTTTGCCTTATGGAACTCTTTCTCAAACAACATCAATTGCACAAAAAATAATTTGGTGTTTATTTCATTTCACTTTTTTTTAAATTCTCAGTCTCCTTCAAGGGCTACAAAATTGTTTGAGTATGATGTTAGTACATTTGTACTTTTTTCTTCATTTTTTAGGGCAAATATTTTGCCCCTCCATTGGCTCCAATACTGATTCTGGTTATAATTTTATCACAGAATAAACCTGTATTCAATTTGAACATGACGTTTGAACATTTGCACAAGAATACATATGAATGCATGCTTAACCCTGATGCTTTTGTTATTGTAAATGTTCAATGTTGCACATTCATGACATTACATAACTTATCTGTATGAAATAGATTTTCAAATCACTTTAGCAATTCCATATATCATGTATATAGTACATGTATATATATGAACAAGGTTCAACAATTATGGCTATATCTGTGTATAGTACATTTGTACAATAAATTCTTGATATATTACCTATTGATTGAATACCATAAAATTAAGTCAAATATATACCATTTAAAAAGTAAAGCACTTTAAATATTTGATGAAATCACATTTCTGGAATTACCTTGTTTAATTCAGATTAGTCATGATAGTATCATGAATTATTTAAACATAGGTAAAAAAAAAATTAAGTTTACATTCAGCAATTACTCCTTGTACAACATATATAAATTAAAGTGAACAAATGATTTAGTGAACATACAAGGTATATATATGGTCCTTGTACATTGTATATGTCATTTAATTAACTGCATGTATTTGTTAGACAACAGGAAAAAAATATTAACTACACACAGACCATAAAAGAGATAAAGGGAATGAATTTAAACCAGAAATCTACCTGGCACATGACCCAGGAATTAAAAAAAAATTCGTACTTAAAACATGTCAAATTTAAAACTCATGATAATGATGACATAGGTATATATATATATGTATTTAAATGGTTATGATCTGAAAATTTACTTGTATAAACTGAAAACAGGAGAGTCATTTTTTCTTTCATCCTCTAAATCAGGGTTTCCCCTGGGTCAATTATTTTTTTCGCCACCTCTTTCGCCAAAACAATATATTTTTCGCCACTTTATTATTTTTTTCGCCAAGTAACATAATTATATTTTTCGTTTGAAATTTATCTTTTTTTCTTAACCCCCCCCTTTTTTCCCTTAAATAAGATGATTTTGCCCCATTGTGTCTATGATTATTCTGTCAAACTTATTTTAGAGTCTACATTTAATGAATAAACACTAAACAACAGATTTTGTTTTTAACATAAACATGATAAAAGGGGAAAATATTCATTGTATTTTAAACAACTTTTCTAAATGAGGGGGCCACTATACTTTTAATAATAAAGAAGATATAAGTCCTGGAATACAACAAAATTAATGGACATGTTTTGATTATATAATACCAGTATAGTTCGTAGGGAAAGTTTCTTTAACAGAAAAATATTGATGTGCCCTTTTGTACCAAGACGTGGTTTTTACAACAAAACAAAAGCTTTTATTACATGATATTTTGATCCCTCGTTTCATGTGTAGTCATAACATTGAAGGACTACTCTCATTCGAGGGGTTGTTCCCAACCTTTTGTATAGATTTCTTCATAACGACAGTTTTCTTTTCTTGACCATCGTACATGATTTTATACTTTTTAATCTAAAATTTCCCAATAAAATGGGATGAATTTTAAAGACCAATATGTGTTTTTAAAATTATTTTGAAGACAAAATCCAAGGCTAAAAAAAAACGTGAAATCCAGAAGTCCCGAATTTAAAGAAATTTAAATCCCTACATCCCGATATTCCAAAAAAAGATTCCCAGAATGGCCAGATCCCGAAAAGGGTCAATCCCGAAATCCAAAGCTGAAACACACCCTATCCCGATGTCCTTTAAAAGGTCCTGCCCCCTCAATTATGAAATAATTTCATAACATAAATTTAGCAAAAAACAAATGTTGAAAGAGGGGTCAAACACATGCAAGTCATAAAAAAGGGGGAGGGGTTCTGGACAACCATTAGCTGTGCAGGGGTGTATAGCCAGTCATGGACTTGGTCGTTAAAAACTCCCAATTACCAACAATTTAAGATCCTCGTGGGTAGTCAAGAATATAAATGAGTAAAGAAATACATTGTAAAATGTTCTGATACCCACAATTTTCACAAACAATGAAACATGACAAACGAGGGATATTTATAAAATTTCACAAATTTAAAAATTAATTATATCAAGTGAAGATTTTAATAGCACTTATTTGAATCAATAGACTTTTCTCTTATGTATAATATAAATACAGTTTCAAGACCTTCAACAACTTCTCATACATGTACTTTCCAAAATATGCGACCGGTCACATCCTTCAGATATAATTTTCACTGACGTAGCGGTACAAATACTTACCGATAAAAAGACAAATGAAATCGATGAAGCATCGTACAATAACAGACTGTTTTCCCATATTGTTATTATTATTATCCTTGTTAACAAGAAGTAAAACCTGCCAACTTGTCACAACATTTTGGTTGACACCTGGTGAAGGGAGACAACCCTAGTGGAACGATGTTTAATTTCTGGAACGGAACAGGGTGTTCCGGTTGAACTGCAGGTGTCAGACCACCAATTAAAAATCCCCATCTGTTCAACCAAATTTTGCAATTTTCACAGCTTTCTAAATATTTTACCTTAAGTTTAACTTCATAGAAACCAGGTATATCCTTAATTGTACATGTATCAGCTTTTTACATGCCAATTTTCAATTTAAAGCCTTCTAACAAAATAACTGACCATCAAATAGGTACTCCAAAACAAAAACCTGGTTTTCTGGAAATCTAAAATTAGTATACTATGGAGCGCATTAATCCTCAATTTTTAATGCAAACTCATAGACAAGTAAATTTTGGCTCAAAATGATCTAGATATATTTCTCTTTCACCAAAAGTTTCATTTCTGCAAATTTGTTGGTTAGTTTAAGTAAACAAGGACATCAAAAGCACTATTTTGTGTCAGAGTAGGGCTACTTTTACATACGTTCTAAATTGGAGGTCTGACACCTGCAGTAATTTATCAATAAATGTTTTATTTAGTTATGAGAATCGCTGTTGTAAAAAAAGACTATTCAAATATCAATTGAGCCAAATTCATTGATATAGATTCTTATTATGATAATCAACATAATCCTAGTGATATTTTTTTCCTTAATTTACATACCCTTACCCTTCCGGAGAACCTGAGATATCAAACCAGTTTTTGGTCTGGTTTTGTATTGCTCATTCTTTTGATATCTTTATAAAGTGTTGCTTGCCTTTTTTTTTCGTTTTTGTCAATGTGTTGTCAGTTTGTCTTTGACTCATGTGTCTGAATATTCTTTTATTTTCTTCATCCTCTATTTTTTATGAGGGTAAAACATTGTATAATAGTTACTTATTATGTGTCTGAGATCAAACAAACAAAAACAAGAAAACAAAAACATAAATTTAATACTTTGAATTTATAAAAAAAAAAAAAAAACACAGTAAGAGAGAAAAATTAAGTAATTTCTGCAAAAAAATAAATATTAAAATTGGCAATAAAAGTCATTTTAAAATCAAACCTTTTAGAGTTATCTCTACTTTTAACTATAAATTAATTAAATATTAATCACATTTTTCGGAATTTATTAAAAAGTTTAGAAATAAATTGAAATAATAAATATGTCTTAATTTTAATGAATATTAATGCATTAAGGACATATCTGTAATACATTTTTCTAATCTCAGGAAAACGTCCATTTGCAATTTGGAAGATAATCATTTTGATAGTTACAAAAAAAAAAGATAATAAATGTATCATTTCCACAAACTTTCCTAACAACTGAAGATCTTTATTTTTCGATTCAATTTAAATACTTTTGACCATGTAAAAAAAACCATTTAAAATTGAAACAATTTTAACAGTTTGTTATACAGATATTGCGTGTGTATAACCTGTTCTAAGTTTCCTTTTGTGGAAAGAAAGATTGAGGTACAATTAAGCATGTAAAGTACTAGTGTATACCATTATTTCTTGAAAGCATATTCACAGGGCAAAAAATCACTATATTTTACTTAAAATGTTATTTTTTATAGTTTTAAGTACCACCAATAAATCATGCAAAAGACAATCCATTAAATGGTGAAAAGCATACAAATCATTTGTCCAGAATGCAAAGTATACCAAAAGCTACTTTTATTTTCACTATGAACCTGTGTTCATGAGAAATATAAATTTATGGAATTTTAAAAAGGGAGATAACTCAATTCGCCTTTTTTTTTTTTTAAGTAAGGTGGCAGAAACCAGTTATTTTACAATAAATCTTTAGAATTTCATGGATTTATGATTTTATTTTCTTGAAAATTCATTCAAGCTTATATACAAATAAAATGTATGGTTTCAAGGAACTAAGATGTGTGTGTGCTGATGTAAATATATAGAAAACCTTTAAATTTGGGTGTCTGTCCAGCATGGAGATTTTAAAATTTATAAATGCATTGCAAATAAAGCAAAAAATGTGATGCTCTGATACCAATCTAATCCTAGCCAGCAGAATCCTGCTAAAAGTCGACAAGAATTTTAGGCAAAATTCAAGAGATAAAGGATATTCAGTGAATTAGAGCCTTGTCCAAACCTATCCTTACCATCAAAATCTCCAGATATTTTTGTTTACATAAAACTGAATTTTTTCCCCACTTTGATTGGATGCCGTCAAGTGAAGAGACCACAATTTTGACATCTGATTGGACCCATATGTAAAGGAAATCCCCAACCTATGTATGCAACTACTTACTTGTGTAGTACAATAGCCTAGAATTTACATTCATTTATTTTTTCAGTCCACATGATGCAATTATATACCTCAATGCTTAACCATAACAAAATTTTTGCGTGGGACATGTTTTGGTACACCAAAAATGGTACCTGCCACCTAAATATTAAATAGTTGTAGGCATATCCATGTGAATCCCTATCTTTGAATATTACCTGTTTACTTTGTTAATGTGGACTAATTGGTAACCAGATAAACAAAATGTATTTGTTTTAGTAATCAAAATAACTGTCTTTTCTCTATATACCAGTGTACAGAAAATTATGAATAAATACAGAAAAGAGGTTTCCCAATGAAGGCTCAAGTACCTTGCATGTGATTGGAAACAAACTTGTTTATACGATTAAAAATAGGGAGAGAGAGAAATGCTTAATGATTTTTTGGTGTAAACATCTTTTTTAGAGATAACCAGCTAGAGGCCATGTGAACTTTTTTAAATTCTTTTAACCAGGACATTGTTTGTAAGACCATATTACTGCAATGATACAGGAAAGATCATACCTACAGAATAAACTGTTGACACAGAGATATGTCTTGTCTTTTGTTATGCTTGAAGTAAAGTGCAAATGTTCAAATTAAAGTGGAAACATGACTGAAGGTGCAGAGCCAAATAACCTCCATGGAAATGAAAAATTCCAATCAAATCCTTGTACAATTGCATAACAATTATCATATATCTACCACAAGTGCTTCCCCATACACCAACAGAAACCACATTCCTAAGTCTTGCTTTTTTAACTTTGCCAAAGCAAGGCAAAGCAAAGTCAGGAGCCTATTTTTCAGTGGTTGTCCTTTGTTGTTGTGATTCATAGGTGTTTCTTGTTTAAATCTTTTACATATAGATTAGACTGTTTGTTTTCCTGTTTGAATTTAATTTTAATTGGCACTCATACAACATCTTTTTATTTATATAAAAACAAGAATGTGTCCACAGTACACGGATGCCCCACTTGCACTGTCATTTTTACATGTTCAGTGGACTGTGAAATTGGAGTCAAAACTTTAATTTGGCATTTAAATTAGAAAGATTATATCATAGGGAACATGTGTACTAAGTTTCAAGTTGATTGGACTTCAACTTCATCAAAAACTACCTTGACCAAAAACTTTAACCTGAAGCAGGACGAACGGACAAACAGACGGACGAACGAACAGACGAACGAACGGACAGATGAACGGACGTACAGACCAGAAAACATAATGCCCCTCTACTATCGTAGGTGGGGCATAAAAACTGTGCTAGTTGGTCACTATAAACTATTTCCTTATATTTGTTCTTTAAAGATAGAAAGGCTTTGTATAAGTAAGCTACCTCACTAAAAATTTCTTTCATTCTATCATTGTTGTTATCTTTGGTTATTGTTTTTAGCTTATAGTTGAATGCTGTACAGGGACCTAAAGTTGCTTAGGCTCTGATAAGTAGTTGTCTGATGCCAATCATATGGCATCTCCTTATTTGTATATTCCAGGCATTTAGTAAAGCATTTAGTTCAATAAGTTACTTTTATTTCAACTTTAGTAAATTAATTTCTGATTAGAAATATAAAATAGTATAAAAAGACAACAATTGTTCAATTGCTTACAAAATTTAGTACATGTCATTATTGTCATATCAAATACTTAAAAAAACAAAATCACAATTTCCCGAAACATTTTCTGAATTTATCACAGTTCATCTTCATTCTTTTAATTTCACAAACACTTATAATTCATGAAATATACCTTAAATAAATGTTCATCTCATTTAAATGTTTTTCAAATGTAATAAAATATTTCTGCAATAAAAAAATAAAAACAGCTTTCATTCAATACAGAGACAAAATTAAATTGAAAATGAAATAAAAAGTAGTACATAAATTAATTTAGCTTAGTTATTACTACATCTAATACATTAATAATAAAGGTGTTTCTACTTTTTTTTCAATTGAAAATGAAATAAAAAATAGTACACAAATTATTGTCCAAAGGTTTTTCTATGCTATTTAAAAAAATATCGCAGAAAAGTCATCTATTCTCCCCTCCCCACACATCCACAAATTGACAACCTATATCAAATATTACTAAAATATAACTATAAACTCTTGTATATAAAATGTCCATCTCTATTTTTCTCCATTTTTGTTTTACAAGGTCATGTTCATCTCCTTTAACCATTTAAGTCCTTCCATAGTGTCCCCTAGAACATATTAAATATAAAAATATAAAATATTTTCTACAATATTTAAATACATAAAACTAATAACTAATATATTGGACAGTACAACAGATGCTGTCAAACACAGTTTAACATTTTAAAGATGGTAAGATTTTAAATGCAATAATAGCATTTGAGTTAAATTTTAGAAGGTTTCTGTCATAAATGGAAGTGGCCTCATTTGTGTTCATTCTTATTTTTAAATTATTTTTAAATGCAAGTTGTATTTGATGATAATACATAACATATATAAAGGTTGAGAGTGAATATGGATTCGGCCACTTTCATTTTTGAATGAATTATTTAAAACCTTCTGCAAAGTGACATATTATGGCATTTTTGATAGATTTTTCATATTTTAGCTTGAATTTGAGCGTCTTTAATGACTAAATCAGTTCAAATCTTTCACATTTACTAATTGAATCGACTGAAGTAGACACTTAAGTGTTTTAAAATTGTCCAAAATCTTTCATCAGATTAACCAGAAATTTGAGGCCAAAATCTGCCCTTACCAACCTACTCCTTTAAAAACTTTAATTTGAACTAATAAACTTGGACAATATAAATCCAATGTATCCTTTACTTGAGCAGAGCATGCTAATATAATGGTTTACTTTTACAAATTGTGACTTGGATGGATAGTTGTCTCGTTGGCACTCATACCAAATCGTCTTATATTTATATATAAGCATTATGATTGCTGATGTGTTTTATTTTATTTTCTGTTTGAAAGTTTACCTCTTGGCATGTATTCCAAACCAACATAACCCTCATATCCATGGTCTTCTAAGAGTTTAAAGACATAGGAATAATCTACTTCTCCTGGAAATCCTGGTTCAATTCGATCTGGTGCTTGTGCTACTTGTATATGATCTAAAATAGTGTCATAAAATTACAACAATGAAAATTAGGTACAATATTAATTCCTTCTGCCACAACCAATGATTGAGAATTAAATTACAAGGTAACATAATTTTCAAAATATTCTGATTTAAGTAATTTTGGTTTATTTTAAAGGTGGAAAAGATAGCATGAACCTGATGTCATATATGAGTATGTATGGTAATCTGATTCAACAACTGTCCTGTACAATGACTGCTTGACTATTATAATAAAACAAACATGGGGACTTTCTACATCTAATAATTTTATACATGTGAAGAAGAGTTATTTTTTTTTCTTTTTCAAAGTTGCATTTTAGCCCACTGAAGAAATTAAAATGAATTTATACATGTATCAATCTGAGTTTAGATCCAACAAATAAAACTAGAGGGTCCAAGGACCCTGTGTCGCTCACCTGATATTTTTATTTACAATTGTTGCATGATAAATGCAACTGTTGTACTGTTGTTTAGTTTCAGAGATATAATACTAAAAAGTGCATTTGAAACCTATGTTTTATTTCAGCCATGTGGGCAGGTAGGGTCATCATACACAGTGGTCCCTGGATATCCTAGTGGTGATTTAAACCAAGTTTGTTTAAATCCGACAGTTGTTCAGGGGAGAATTTTTGTAAAATTTATCTAACAAGAAATGCAAAGTAATGAGAAAGTTGTGAAGTAGTTTTGTTGTTGCGCAACCCCCCCCCCGCCTTTGCCAAAAAAAAAACAACTAGAGGCTCTAAAGAGCCTGTGTCGCTCACCTTGGTCTATGTGAATATCAAACAATAGACACAGATGGATTCATGACAATATTGTGTTTTGATGATGGTGATGTGTTTGTAGATCTTACTTTACTAAACATTCTTGCTGCTTACAATTATCTCTATCTATAACAGTACTTTCTGTGGAAAATGTTATTGAAAATCTTCAAATTTTAAGAAAATTGTTAAAAATTGACTATGAAGGGCAATAACTCCTTAGGGGGTCAATTGACTATTTTGGTCCTACTGACTTATTTTTAGTTCTTACTTTGCTGTACATTATTGCTGTTTACAGTTTATCTCTATCTATAATAATATTCAAGATAACAACCAAAAACTGCAAAATTTCCTTAAAATTACCAATTCAGGGGCAGCAACCCCATAACGGGTGGTCCGATTCATCTGAAAATTTCAGGGCAGATAGATCTTGACCTAATAAACAATTTTACCACATGGCAGATTGCTCTAAATGCTTTGGTTTTTGAGTTATAAGCCAAAAACTGCATTTTACCCCTATGTTCTATTTTTAGCCATGGCGGCCATCTTGGTTCGTTGGCCGGGTCACCGGACACATTTTTTAAACTATATACCCCAATGATGATTATGGCCAAGTTTGGTTAAATTTGGCCCAGTAGTTTCAGAGGAGAAGATTTTTCTAAAAGATTACTAAGATTTACGAAAAATGGTTAAAAATTGACTATAAAGGGCAATAACTCCTAAAGTGGTCATCTGACCATTTTGGTAATGTTGACTTATTTGTAGATCTTACTTTGCTGAACATTATTGCTGTTTACAGTTTATCTCTATCTATAATAATATTCAAGATAATAACCAAAAACAGCAAAATTTCCTTAAAATTACCATTTCAGGGGCAGCAACCCAACAAAGGAATGTCTGATTCATCTGAAAATTTCAGGGCAGATAGATCTTGACCTAATGAACAATTTTACCCCCCTATGTCAGATTTGCTCTAAATGCTTTGGTTTTTGAGTTATAAGCCAAAAACTGCATTTTACCCCTATGTTCTATTTTTAGCCATGGCGGCCATCTTGGTTCGTTGGCCGGGTCACCGGACACATTTTTTAAACTAGATACCCCAATGATGATTATGGCCAAGTTTGGTTAAATTTGGCCTAGTAGTTTCAGAGGAGAAGATTTTTCTAAAAGATTACTAAGATTTACGAAAAATGGTTAAAAATTGACTATAAAGGGCAATAACTCCTAAAGTGGTCATCTGACCATTTTGGTCATGTTGACTTATTTGTAGATCTTACTTTGCTGAACATTATTGCTGTTTACAGTTTATCTCTATCTATAATAATATTCAAGATAATAACCAAAAACAGCAAAATTTCCTTAAAATTACCATTTCAGGGGCAGCAACCCAACAACGGAATGTCTGATTCATCTGAAAATTTCAGGGCAGATAGATCTTGACCTGATGAACAATTTTACTGTGTGTCAGATTTGCTCTAAATGCTTTGGTTTTTGAGTTATAAGCCAAAAACTGCATTTTACCCCTATGTTCTATTTTTAGCCATGGCGGCCATCTTGGTTGGTTGGGCGGGGCACCGGACACATTTTTTAAACTAGATACCCCAATGATGATTATGGCCAAGTTTGGTTAAATTTGACCCAGTAGTTTCAGAGGAGAAGATTTTTCTAAAAGATTACTAAGATTTACGAAAAATGGTTAAAAATTGACTATAAAGGGCAATAACTCCTAAAGTGGTCAACTGACCATTTTGATCATGTTGACTTATTTGTAGATCTTACTTTGCTGAACATTATTGCTGTTTACAGTTTATCTCTATCTATAATAATATTCAAGATAATAACCAAAAACAGCAAAATTTCCTTAAAATTACCATTTCAGGGGCAGCAACCCAACAACGGAATGTCTGATTCATCTGAAAATTTCAGGGCAGATAGATCTTGACCTGATGAACAATTTTACTGTGTGTCAGATTTGCTCTAAATGCTTTGGTTTTTGAGTTATAAGCCAAAAACTGCATTTTACCCCTATGTTCTATTTTTAGCCATGGCGGCCATCTTGGTTGGTTGGGCGGGGCACCGGACACATTTTTTAAACTAGATACCCCAATGATGATTATGGCCAAGTTTGGTTAAATTTGACCCAGTAGTTTCAGAGGAGAAGATTTTTCTAAAAGATTACTAAGATTTACGAAAAATGGTTAAAAATTGACTATAAAGGGCAATAACTCCTAAAGTGGTCATCTGACCATTTTGGTCATGTTGACTTATTTGTAGATCTTACTTTGCTGAACATTATTGCTGTTTACAGTTTATCTCTATCTATAATAATATTCAAGATAATAACCAAAAACAGCAAAATTTCCTTAAAATTACCATTTCAGGGGCAGCAACCAAACAACGAAATGTCCGATTCAACTGAAAATTTCAGGGCAGATAGATCTTGACCTGTTGAACAATATTACCCCATGTCAGATTTGCTCTAAATGCTTTGGTTTTTGAGTTATAAGCCAAAAACTGCATTTTACCCCTATGTTCTATTTTTAGCCATGGCGGCCATCTTGGTTGGTTGGCCGGGTCACCGGACACATTTTTTAAACTAGATACCCCAATGATGATTGTGGCCAAGTTTGGTTAAATTTGGCCCAGTAGTTTCAAAGGAGAAGATTTTTGTAAAAGTTAACGCAGGACGACGACGACGACGACGACGGACGACGCCGGACGCCGGACGCCAAGTGATGAGAAAAGCTCACTTGGCCCTTTGGGCCAGGTGAGCTAAAAAGGTAATAAAAAATTATCATATATGGGCAATCTATCCTATAAATGATTTCTGCAAAATTCAGTTGATTGTGCAACGGTTGTATAGCCAGCTGAGGTCGTTAAAAACTCTCTTTCTTTTGTTGTTGCAGATAGATCTTGACCTGATAAACAATTTTACCACATGTCAGATTTGCTCTAAATGCTTTGGTTTTTGAGTGATAAGCCAAAACTGCATTTTACCCCTATGTTCTATTTTTAGCCATGGCGGCCATCTTGGTTGGTTGGCCGGGTCACCGGACACAATTTTTAAACTAGATACCCTAATAATGATTTTGGCCATGTTTGGTTAAATCTGGTCCAGTAGTTTCAGAGGAGAAGATTTTTGTAAAAGATAACTAAGATCTACGAAAAATGGTTAAAAATTGACTATAAAGGGCAATAACTCCTAAAGGGGTCAACAGACCATTTTGGTCATGTTGACTTATTTGTAGATCATACTTAACTGAACATTTTTGCTGTTTACAGTTTATCTCTATCTATAATAATATTCAAGATAATAACCAAAAACAGCAAAATTTCCTTAAAATTACCAATTCAGGGGCAGCAACCTATCAACGAGTTGTCCGATACATCTCAAAATTTCAGGGCAGATAGATCTTGACCTGATACACAATTTTACTACATGTCAGATTTGCTCTATATGCTTCGGTTTTTGAGTGATAAGCCAAAAACTGCATTTTACCCCTATGTTCTATTTTTAGCCATGGCGGCCATCTTGGTTGGTTGGCCGGATCACCGGACACAATTTTTAAACTAGATACCCGAATGATGATTGTGGCCAAGTTTGGTTTAATTTGGCCCAGTAGTTTCAGAGGAGAAGATTTTTGTAAAAGATAATTAAGATTTACGAAAAATGGTTAAAAATTGACTATAAAGGGCAATAACTTCTAAAGGGGTCAACAGACCATTTTGGTCATGTTGACTTATTTGTAGATCTTACTTTGCTGAACATTTTTGCTGTTTACAGTTTATCTATATCTATAATAATATTCAAGATAATAACCAAAAACAGCAAAATTTTCTCAAAATTACCAATTCAGGGGCAGCAACCTATAAACGGGTTGTTCGATTCATCTGAAAATTTCAGGGCAGATAGATCTTGACCTGAAAAACAATTTTACCACATGTCAGATTTGCTCTAAATGCTTTGGTTTTTGAGTGATAAGCCAAAACTGCATTTTACCCCTATGTTCTATTTTTAGCCATGGCGGCCATCTTGGTTGGTTGGCCGGGTCACCGGACACAATTTTTAAACTAGATACCCTAATAATGATTTTGGCCATGTTTGGTTAAATCTGGTCCAGTAGTTTCAGAGGAGAAGATTTTTGTAAAAGATAACTAAGATCTACGAAAAATGGTTAAAAATTGACTATAAAGGGCAATAACTCCTAAAGGGGTCAACAGACCATTTTGGTCATGTTGACTTATTTGTAGATCATACTTAACTGAACATTTTTGCTGTTTACAGTTTATCTCTATCTATAATAATATTCAAGATAATAACCAAAAACAGCAAAATTTCCTTAAAATTACCAATTCAGGGGCAGCAACCTATCAACGAGTTGTCCGATACATCTCAAAATTTCAGGGCAGATAGATCTTGACCTGATACACAATTTTACTACATGTCAGATTTGCTCTATATGCTTCGGTTTTTGAGTGATAAGCCAAAAACTGCATTTTACCCCTATGTTCTATTTTTAGCCATGGCGGCCATCTTGGTTGGTTGGCCGGATCACCGGACACAATTTTTAAACTAGATACCCGAATGATGATTGTGGCCAAGTTTGGTTTAATTTGGCCCAGTAGTTTCAGAGGAGAAGATTTTTGTAAAAGATAATTAAGATTTACGAAAAATGGTTAAAAATTGACTATAAAGGGCAATAACTTCTAAAGGGGTCAACAGACCATTTTGGTCATGTTGACTTATTTGTAGATCTTACTTTGCTGAACATTTTTGCTGTTTACAGTTTATCTATATCTATAATAATATTCAAGATAATAACCAAAAACAGCAAAATTTTCTCAAAATTACCAATTCAGGGGCAGCAACCTATAAACGGGTTGTTCGATTCATCTGAAAATTTCAGGGCAGATAGATCTTGACCTGAAAAACAATTTTACCCCATGTCAGATTTGCTCTAAATGCTTTGGTTTTTGAGTTATAAGCCAAAAACTGCATTTTACCCCTATGTTCTATTTTTAGCCATGGCGGCCATCTTGGTTGGTTGGCCGTGTCACCGGACACAATTTTTAAACTAGATACCCTAATAATGATTTTGGCCATGTTTGGTTAAATTTGGCCCAGCAGTTTCAGAGGAGAAGATTTTTGTAAAAGTTAACGACGACGGACGCAGGAAGACGACGGACGCCAGGTGAGCTAATAAATTGCGTATGACCTTACAATATTGATCATACTATTGTGTATAACCTTATAATATTAATTATACTATTGTGTTGAAGACACATTGGTTGCCTTGGGCTATTTTCTGCTCTTTGGTTGGGTTGTTGTCTCTTTGATACATTCCCTGTTCGATTCTCAATTTTATCTTCATCATATCATACCTATATATTGATAATATTTCTTAAAATTCTCTGTAAAGTTTCCATGTAACAACTGCATATGAAAGAAATCCTGTAAAACATAAATATAACTGGTAAAATAACTAGAGGCTCTAAAGAGCCTGTGTCGCTCACCTTGGTCTATGTGCATATTAAACAAAGGACACAAATGGATTCATGACAAAATTGTATTTTAGTGATGGTGATGTGTTTGAAGTTCTTACTTTACTGAACGATTTTGCTTCTTACAATTATATCTATAATGAACTTTGCCCATTAGTAACAGAGAACTATATTTGGTAAAAATTTACATAAATTTACCAAATTAATGAAAATTGTTAAAAATTGACTATAAAGGGCAATAACTCCTTAAGGGGTCAATTGACCATTTAGGTCATGTTGACTTATTTGTAGATCTTACTTTGCTGAACATTATTGCTGTTTACAGTTTATCGCTATCTATAATAGTATTCAAGATAACCAAAAACGGCAAAATTTCTTTAAAAATTACCAATTGGAGGGCAGCAACCCAACAACCAGTTGTCCAATTCATCTGAAAAATTCAGGGCAGATAGATATTGACTTGATTAACAATTTAACTTCTTGTCAGATTTGCTCTAGATGCTTTGGTTTCATAGTTATAAGCCAGAAACTGCATTTTACCCCTATGTTCTATTTTTAGCCTGGTTGAATGGCCAGGTCATCGGACACATTTTTCAAACTAGATACCCCAAAGATGATTGTGGCCTAGTAGTTTCAGTGGAGATTTTGTAAAAGATTACTTAGATTTATGAAAAATGGTTAAAGATTGACTATAAAGGGCAATAACTCCTAAACGGGTCAACTGACCATTTTGGTCATGCTGACTTATTTGTAGATCTTACTTTGCTGAACATTATTGCTGTTTACAATTTATCTCTATCTATAATAATATTCAAGATAATAACAAAAAACAGCAAAATTTCCTCAAAATTACCAATTCAGGGGCAGCAACCCAACAACCGATTGACCGATTCATCTGATAATTTCAGGGCAGATAGATCTTGACCTGATAAACATTTATATCCCCATGTCAGATTTCCTCAAAATGCTTTGGTTTTTGAGTTATAAGCCAAAAACTGCATTTTACCCCTATGTTCTATTTTTAGCGGTGGCGGCCATCTTGGTTGGTTGACCAGGTCACGCCACACATTTTTTAAACTAGATACCCCAAAGATGATTGTGGCCAAGTTTGAATTAATTTAACCCAGTAGTTTCAGAGGAGAAGCTTTTTGTAAAAGATAACTTTAATTTACGAAAAATGGTTAAAAATTGACTATAAAGGGCAATAACTCCTAAACGGGTCAACTGACCATTTTGGTCATGTTGACTTATTTGTAGATCTTACTTTGCTGAACATTATTGCTGTTTACAGTTTATCTCTATCTATAATAATATTCAAGATAATAACCATAAACAGCAAAATTTCCTCAAAATTACCAATTCAGGGGCAGCAACCCAACAACCCATTGACCGATTCATCTGAAAATTTCAGAGAAGATAGATCTTGACCTGTTAAACATTTTTATATCATGTCAGATTTCCTCAAAATGCTTTGTTTTTTGAGTTATAAGCCAAAAACTGCATTTTACCCCTATGTTCTATTTTTAGCGGTGGCGGCCATCTTGGTTGGTTGACCAGGCCACGCCACACATTTTTTAAACAAGATACCCCAAAGATGATTGTGGCCAAGTTTGAATTAATTTGGCCCAGTAGTTTCAGAGGAGAAGATTTTTGTAAAAGATTACTTTAATTTACGAAAAATGGTTAAAAATTGACTATAAAGGGCAATAACTCCTAAACGGGTCAACTGACCAATTTGGTCATGTTGACTTATTTGTAGATCTTACTTTGCCGAACATTATTGCTGTTTACAGTTTATCTCTATCTATAATAATATTCAAGATAATAACCAAAAACAGCAAAATTTCCTCAAAATTACCAATTCAGGGGCAGCAACCCAACAACCGATTGACCGATTCATCTGAAAATTTCAGGGCAGATAGAAATTGACCTGATAAACATTTTTACCCCATGTCAGATTTGCTCTAAATGCTTTTGTTTTTGAGTTATAAGCCAAAAACTGCATTTTACCCCTATGTTCTATTTTTAGCCGTGGCGGCCATCTTGGTTGGTTGACTGGGTCACGCCACACATTTTTTAAACTAGATACCCCAATGATGATTGTGGCCAAGTTTGGTTTGATTTGGCCCAGTAGTTTCAGAGGAGAAGATTTTTGTAAAAGTTAACGACGACGGACGACGACGACGGACGACGGACGACGGACGCCGGACGACGGACGACGACGACGGACGCCGGACGCAAAGTGATGGGAATAGCTCACTTGGCCCTTCGGGCCAGGTGAGCTAAAAATTATATTGAAGAAAAATAACTTTGAGAGATCTAAAAGATAAATGTGTGTATAGTTCTTATTTGAGGTTTAACACATTTGAAAATATTCTTTTAAAAGTTGTCAATTTCCATATCCTTATACACATCAAGAAACTGATACCAATGTGGTACACAAAATATTTATATAGTCAAAACATTATTAATGACCCTTTCAACCTTGTTATTTTAGTAAGATTTTTGTAAGATTGCTATTGTCGTGTGATTGCCATGCCATGTCTGTTTGTAAATGTTAATATAATAGAGTCCTTTCTTTACAATGAATGATTAATTTTGTAGGTAAATGGTCAGTTTTAGATATAATCTATTGATAACTCCAGCATATGTTAGTTCAAAGATATCTTTTTCAATGCAAATAATATGCACATGTTTAACTGCTCAACTTATAGTAAAAGTACCACTGCATACAACTCTATAAGCCATCTTGATTTTTCTGTAAATGTGTGAATTTAGAAACTCCCAAGATAAAGCAGAGTATTATTCCTTTGGTGTATTATTTGTTTTAAACTAAAATTAGGTACAATCTTACAAATGTTTACCCCCTCCCCTATAAAACTGTTATGTACTGAAATTAGTAAATTCGTGTTTTGAAATAAGTAAATAAAATTATCTCCCCTTTTCATGTTGAGCACATCCTCAGGTACTGTTCTCAAACTGTATCAAGTTTCATCAGTATTTATTTAGTTGATTAAGAGGAATTCCACTTATAAAGCATATGGATTGACAGTTCGTTTCATTTATACCCTCTCCACTCAAAAGAAAATTCCAAATTTATTTTTATGGTTTATTCTTGTTGAAAGAGTCTGGCCTAAACATGTTTATGAAACAAAAAATTATATCTATACATCCATTGAGCCTCTTATGTTTGAAAAATAACATTCTTATCTATAATAACAATTGATTCAGTGCCATAATAAAAACATATTTGATTGTTATCCTTCATTTTTATATATATTTTTCTTTGTTTACATGTTTGCCATTTAATTTCAAATAAGATTTTTGTTTTCAATATTTAATCTAGTTAATTTTACACCATATGAGAACCATAAACTTACAAACTGTAACTTCACATTTGATCTGTTCAGTTTCTTTATTATTTCAACAGCTGGAAAGACAAAACAAAAAATTAAATAAATTTGACCAACTAGATACCTACAACATTCAAGAACTGTAATTTGATTTGATGATTGCAACATTTCAGTGTTTATCTTGATCATTTACTAGGTGGGTCATGTTCATCAAGTTCTGGAGTTATTCTAAAATACACAAATTTTACCAACAGATAAAGCTTCTGTTGATGGTATTTTCATTCAAAAATTGAATGCACTTAATTAATTTAATTTAAGTGGGGACAATGTTCCTCAATCTTCAGTTTTCTGTATACAGGAGTTTCTATCATTTGTATGGGGTTATTTTATAGAAGTTTTTTTATTGCCCCTAAATGTCTTTCATTTTTTCTCTTTTTTAAGTAAACATGATTTGGAAAAAAATTGTACAAGGTTCCACATACAAGAAATCTCTTCATCAACTGACAGTGAGATATAACAAGGTCAACAAGAGCATAAAATGTGATGTCTTTCTTGCTTAATGGTTTTGTTTGGATGCGGACTTGGTGGTATATACCTTAACATCTCTAATTATTTATTTACATTAGCAACATACCATTGTACAAGATCACACAGTTTGCCACTGAAGAACATAAAAAATCAATTAAAAATTGTTCACCATCTGGAGGATTGAGTTGTATAAGTTCCAATAGACTATTTTCATCTGACTGACTTTTGACTCTTTGAGCTTTCCATTTTTTGCTACAGGTGTCCTAATCTGTGGTTGGACATCCTAGTACTCGGTCAGGAAAGAGCAACCAAAAGAAGTAAAATCTAACATTTAATCAGTTTAATTTTTGGGGAAAGTTAACTGTTTTTCTAATATTATTTTCGTGTATAGGAAAAAATAAAGCAGTTTATTTCCCCTCTTAATTGTACCGTTTAAAAGCTGGATATAACTTATTAGTGTTACTGTTAATTAACCAAGTACCAGGATGTCCTACCAAAGAATAGGTAACCTTTTGAAAAAATATAAACTCCAAAAGTCTGTAATGTGAAAAAAGTCTAATGGGCTGTGGTATCAGATAAGATTTGTATATAGGTAGTAGACTCCAAATTATGTAAGTGGTTTAGCTGAGTTAGCAGTTCTCTTTCAATTGCAACATATAAATGCTACCTCAGCTAAATCATTTACATAACTGGGCTAGGGTTTCCAATAAAAGAAATAGTATCTGATATCAGAGCCCTATTGGAACTTGAATAATAAGCAATCAAAATATTAGTTAAGAATGTATTATATGAGCATGGTAAGTATTGATTCCATTTACCTTTATGAACATCTGTTAAATAATACCCTGGAATAGTCACACTGTCATTTATTGGCTCAATCATACATGTTAGTCCTTCCTGTGAAAATAAAGAAAGATAACTGTTGTTGTAAGTTAAAGGCATTTTTTGCTTTATCATACCCTATTAATGCAAATACGCAGATATTTTATTTGGCCAATTTCTTTCTGATTTAGGAAAACTTAAAGTTCATGTGTTTTATATAAATTACTTATTTTCATGTTTTCTATCCCATATCTTCCATGAACATGTTATGATTATGTTTTTATCAAACCAAATTTTCTGTTCTTACTTTTGCAAATTTATCAGCAATCAAGGCAATATTCTCCAAATAAGTCTCATCACATAGTGTCTGGTCCAATCCCTTTGTTACACCTGCCATAACATGGATTCTGGAATAAATGTTTATATGTAAATAATCAAAAGATATAAATAAAAGATTTTTTTACTTTGATCCTCTACCTTTAATAAAAATTGTTTAAATAATTTATAAGTTATTGCTTTCATTATACTGTTTCTCAATTTTTATAAAGCTTTTCCTTACTACACACAATATTGTTTTGCTCTTCGTTGAAGTCACTACTGTTTACATCCTTGCCTTTTAGTCTTTGATGGATAGTTGTCTCATACCGCATCTCCTTTTTTTTAATGTTAAAATAAAAAAAATTTGAACTGATTTCAGGTAAATCTAATATCATAAGTCCCAAGAAAAACTGAATACATTATCTCTTGCTTTCAGTATCAAAAAACAAATTAAGTCAGTAGTATTAACATATCTTTACAATCTTTTTCATGTAAATATATGATAACCTTAACAATTTTCAGTTGTTATAAGTATAATAAAATTGAGAATGGAAATGGGGAATGTGTCAAAGAGACAACAACCCGACCAAATAAAAAACAACAGCAGAGGGTCACCAACAGGTCTTCAATGTAGCGAGAAATTCCCGCACCCGGAGGCGTCCCTCAGCTGGCCCCTAAACAAATATATACTAGTCCAGTGATAATGAACGCCATACTAATTTCCAAATTGTACACAAGAAACTAAAATTAAAATAATACAAGACTAACAAAGGCCAGAGGCTCCTGACTTGGGACAGGTGCAAAAATGCGGCGGGGTTAAACATGTTTGTGAGATCTCAACCCTCCCCCTATACCTCTAACCAATGTAGTAAAGTAAACACATAACAATACGCACATTAAAATTCAGTTCAAGAGAAATCCGAGTCTGATGTCAGAAGATGTAACATGCATTTAATATGTCTTACAAGAAAGCATCCCTTTACCTTTTGCAATCCAAAGCTTTGGCATACTGTATATTAATGTCCACATTATCTTGGAATTCTTTTTTTCTGTCAGGTAATGCTGCAATGCCTCTGTCACCTTTTCTAACGTCACCTTTAATTAATAAAACACAGAATTATTCTTAGAACAAAATACAAAAGAAAAAGCATGAAATAAAGTTCTGTTACCATGTCTACATCTTGTTAGATCCTCCTCGGGTAGTATGTGCTGTAAACATACAGTCTAGGGACTACTAATACAATGCAAATCAATTTTATTTACATGTAGTTTAATATTTAGCTAATTTTGGGGGTAGAATTATCACTCCTAGGCAACCACTTTGAAATTATAATTTTCTTTTCTTGTACATTTTGTAGTTGGTCCAACTTGGACCACCTGTCCCAGAGATGCTCAAGACCTTTTAAGGGCATATGTTACAGTTACAGGGGAGGTAATGACGTTGCTAACGGAAGATGTTATTTTCGCGACGTCAAACTGTGACATAACCAAAAAGTTATGCATGTCTGTCAAAAGGAAAAATACGTCCATGACTCCGAATATTTTGCAAATATCTGAAATTTCGACCTCATTTGAAAACAAAAAGTAGCACATTAAGGTATTTTTTTTTATAACATATTTGATTTAAGCAGGTAAAATTAGCCTATATATCTTAAAGGGAAAAAATTATCAACGTCAGAAATAAACTGTTGGATATGCCCTTAAAGTTAAACATGTTTATTCTTGCTTTTCGAATATGACTGTACCTCATAGTTCAAGATGCGTTCCATTACTTTTTGCCATGTTAAAGATTTTGTCTCATGTATTTTAGGACAGATCCTTTAAAATTTATTTAATTTATTATTTAAATTTATTTTTCTATAAAAGAAAGGAACTTCTTTATAAGTAACAATCACATTGCGTAATGCAAATTTGAACATTAGGATTAAAGTGACTTATAGGTCCAACGGGCCGGGTGTAAATTTATTTAACTATTGTATTCTTATTATGTAATATTATATATACTACACATGTCACTATAATAAATGATATACTTACTTACTTATAACAGTTAATTTAACACATAGAAACATCACAGAAAAAAATAGACTTTCAAGACATAATTATCATTTGGACTCTGGGTCAAAGCATTCAACAACCCATTACACTAAAAGGTTAATTCCAACAACTATTAAACATGTTAAAGATATGCATTAATAATATTTAACATTGTAAGGAATGACTGTAATATTTTTTCTGTCTATAAAGTAATAACATCAAAAATGTGGTGCACACTAAATTACCCGCTTAGCAGGTTATTTTAAAGTGTGCGCCACATTTTTTATGTTATTTCTTATGTTATGTAAATGGACGTTGTGATGTCACAAAGCATGAAACCTTTGGGCGAGTTCACTTGAATCTCTAGAGTTATAACTTTACTAACTTGGGTTTCAACAATCTGAATTTACTCAAACCTCAAGAGTAAACCCCTATTACCCTGGTTCCAACCCTTACTGAGCCAGAGTTAAACAACTCTAGAAATCCTTGATGATGTCAAACCAATCACATTTTTTCATGCATAGTTGACCAGGGCCTTCCTTACCCTAGAGTTACTTTGAGTTGTTTGGAATAGCATTGAACTCTAGTGCCTTCACGTGTAAATCTTAAAACTCTTAAGTGGACTGTAGAGTTTCAAGTGAACTTGGCCTATGTGACTAAGATTTATCATACAACTGTATGTTCTAGATTTTGACCTTAGCCTAAGGGCTTAGGGGAACCTTAGCAGTTACACTGGGTTTAAAAAAAATAAGTGACTGAAATATGACATGCCTGGATAGCCATTAAATAAAACATGCTCAAGTCCTAATTTCTTTTTGACATTTTGTAGCTGTTCTTTTGTTTCTGCAAATGGAAAAGCGCATTCAACATAATTGAAACCTGCTTTCTTAGCTTTTTCGTAGCGCTCTGTTATTGATTTGACTTCAGGAAAAAGCGTTGTTAAATTAGCTGCTAGTTTGAGAGGCATTACGTCTGTTTGTATGCTTCTAACAAACGTAACACCAAATTGAGACAGAAGTGCCAAAGTTGCAGACGATTTCACAAACATGTGCTGTTATGATAACCGGATGTTTACATTTCAACGCTTGGTCAATGATGAGTTTTTTTGCACGTAAACTATTCTTTTAAAATTAAGCTTAAAACTTACACTGATTTTGTTTTGTTAAGTAACTTTTCATTCGATAATACTTTTCGAGGTTATCCAATTAAAATGCGGCTATTGCCAGGGTTTAGGTCAAACTACAAACATGGATGAATCATAGACATATTTTGTTCCCTGAATTTCGAAATCAAAACTTACCCGAGTTAACATAATTAGGAATTATTAAGAAAGGTGACAACCAATACCTTAAACCTTTATTCTTATTCAGAGCAGTTTGTGTAAGTGGCTATGTACAAATGTACATATATGCATTGATTGATTTGGCAAAAGTTTGTTTGAAATGGAAATTATATTGTAAATAATTTATGTCTCATAATTGACTTTGGTTTGATTGAATTTATATTTTATTATAACAGACAGACGTTTATTTCCTTACAAACTCATTTAAAATGAGGCAGGCATTACCTGTTAATTGGGACGAAGTCTGTATGAATTATTTTTTTAATTCAAACATGTTAACCCTTACCATGTTCTGTTCTGATCTTGTTTAGAAAATCCTTCCTTCAAAGGAGCACTTAATTGTTTTCAGAAAATGTCTAATTTTCGTTTATTTGCAAAAATATGCAAATGAGCTTAGCCCTGTTGCTGTAGCATATTGATTCCTTTAAATCTAATGTAGGTGATCACGGGGTGAGGTGGTCAGGGTGAGAAGGCAGGGATGGGTGGGCGGTTATTTGCCCCGAAGTTGGTCATCGGGTGCAAAAAGCGTCAATTTTGACGCCTTTTCTCTTGACCCAGAAGACCCAGGGATGCTGGTAAAGGTATCCAGCTGTAGCCTGCATGTAGAGTGGACCCTAGTTAACAAATTGACCCCAACAGTTGTTAGGTGGGAGTGTATCTGATCGTGATTCAGCAGTTTACATAAGGTCATTTGGGCCAAAAATACGGAATTTCACGATTTTTGCCGATATTTAATTTCAAATGGACTCGAATTTTGGGAAATTTTCCCCCGAATTTTTTTCATTTTTTAAATTGTTTTTGGTCTTTTTTTTATTTTTCTACAGTAATTGGGGGCGAAGTCCCCATATAATGATGTATAAGAAACTGTGATGGCTATCAATGGTATTCATAATTCTTTTTATTCGTTTAAATCATCACTCCTCTGCAAGCGCGACTAATTTATGCGCAGACCAACCCATCACACAATAGCCTTAAGGAATCTGACATACTCATCCATATATATACAGAAGTGGGAAATACAGATAAAGATACATTGAAGTGCTGTCCTCTTATTGGGTTGTTTTATCAGCATATCAAATCTCTTTCTTTCTATGTGGTTTGTTGATGTGTCGAAGTGGAGGAAAAGCTCTAACCGCACTTCTAATTGAATATGACCAATAGTACCAGTCAAACTTTCTACTCTGAAAGTATTTAGCTTAAAAGAACGCAACAGTAAAATATACATATATAGGTTCCAATTCTCTTTCCATGATGACACAATTTATCTGGTGAAGAGTAGGTTGAAACAAGACCAGAAGTAAAAATATACATGTAAAGAGAGATCTAAGAATTTCTAATCATACAAATTAGACAGCTCTTTACCAGGGACCTAAAGTAATGACACAGAACACAATTATAGTTCATTGTAAGGCCTCAAACCATGAGCAAAACCCATACCTCATAAGGTTCCAATTCTATTTGTATAAAGTGACAATTCCTGTTATGCCGAGGGGAAGGTTCAAACAAGAGAGGCAGTATAACTATAGATGTAAAGTTTGAAGTTCCTTTTGTCATGTTTGTATGAAATCTTTATTTCATAGTTGAAAGGAGGACTCACAAAAAGGTAGTAAGGTTGTACATGTGTATTTGGATTTTACACTAATAAATTAATTTGATTTGATTTGGTTGTATATTTTAAATGAATTCATTTCTTCAACTCACATTGATTTTTACTTTTAGAACAGCTACTATGGAACAGAATAAGACTGAAAACAATATCAAACAAAAAGATCCAGACAACATCACAGACAGTATACTTTACTCAAATTTTGACAAAAATCTCAACCACCAATTTCCTGCATCAGACTATGACGACCAAGGAGGAAATTATGACCCAATATCTGAATTGTCACAGCTTTCAATTGACTCTTTAACTTTAGACAAATTACCTCTTGAATTATTGATACATATATGCAATTTCTTGGAAGCTGGTTTTGTTATTCACACGTTCAGCAAAGTGTGTCAGTTATTCAAAGACTTATTTGAAGGTGATTCATATTGGATAACCAGAATTAGGAAAAGGTGGCCCAAACCATATCCACCTGTTTCAGGTATGATAGATATAATATAGGTTATAAGTAACATAGGGTGCAATTGTCCTAATATGGAAATTAATCAGGTCAATAAAATTCACTTTGGGTGCATGAAGGAATTGACCTTATAAATTTCATATTAAGACAATAGCCCACTGTGTAACAAATTTATCCAGATTTTGTTATCACACCATTTATATATATATTTATTTATTTTTTAAATTCTATTCAACTAGTATATAAAATATTAATCATTAGGACAATATCAACCAAATATATTCAGGAACCTTAATCTCAAACTGTGAAAAAATGAAAAAAATAAGAACTTTTTTTGTATTAAGTCAATGGTATAAGGGAGATAATTCTAATTGACTAAATGAAAAATTACACTGATATTTATTAGGACAATATTAGCACAATCTAATTGCAAAAAATTACTCAAAATTAGGATAAAATTTCTTTATATCATGTATTAATTGAAAATTTCAATGTAGGAAATAATTCTATTGAATGTGTTAAACAATACAAATATCTTGGCATAGTGAACCAAAATACTGGAAACTTTAATGAAGCCAGGAAACAATTATTCCAAAAAGGTCAAAAAGCCAGTTTTAAACTTTATAAAGATTTGAAATCATCTAATCCTCCTATTAAAACTCTTTTGCATTTATTTGATCACTGTATACAGCCAATTGTAACTTATGGTTGTGAAAATTGGGGTGTTATTAACATTACTTCTAAAAGGAAAAATTTGTCCCTTTATGACATATTTAAAGATTGGGAGTTTGAGAAGCTAAATTTAAAATTTTGTAAGTATATTATTGGTGTTACAAAGATGTGCACAAATGTAGCAGTCCTGTCTGAATTGGGTAGATATCCTCTTTATATAAATTTGCTAACACATATGTTTATGTATTGGCATAGACTAGAGAATTCTCCATCTGATTTATTGAAAAATGCTTATATGCTGAGTTAAAAATGATAGAAAGTAAAGGTCAAACCAGTTCCAATAATTCATGGCTCTCTAATATCATTTTCTACAGTGAAAAATTAGGTATTGACCTAAATATATGTAAAAATCTAGGAAAAAATAAATTTAAAAACTTATTGAAAAAAAGCTCAAATTAAATTTTCAAAATGATTGGGAGAAAATGCGAGATTTTTATTTACAGAATCAAGGCAAATTGGACACTTATTTTTCATTCAAAAAGTCATTTGACTATGAAAATTATTTAGATTTAAAGCACCCACAAAAACATTTATTAACAAAATACAGACTTAGCAATCACTGTTTAAGAATAGAAACTGGCAGACATGAACGAATTACCAATGTATGTGGTAAATATGAAATATTACCTCGACATGAGAGGATATGTTTATATTGTAATACAAATTGTATTGAAAATGAAATGCACTTTCTTCTGGAATGCCCTATTTACAATAACCTCAGAAGAGATATCACTGATTGTATAAAAAAATACCCCAGTTTAGATAGTTTAAATATAAATGATCTTTTTTCATAGATCATGATTAATGAAGATAGCAGATTTCTATCTATTTTATGTGCATACCTGGATAAAGGTCTGCAACTAAGAAAATCAGAAAATTAGTTAGATACTCTAAAATATATCAAAATTATCTCCCCTTGACCACTGATCCTTTCTTCATGCATTTGAATTTCAATTATTATTTTATGTTTCTTTAATCACTCTGTAATGTTTATGTCATGTTGTAATTAATGTTATGCTCTTAATGGGCCCTTTAATTTGTAAAATAAAAATATTGTATTGTAAAAATATTGTATTGTATTAATTTGAAAAAAGGGTGATCAGGAAAAACACAGTAAATATTATTGAGATATAGATACACATGTATATAAATAGATAAGAATAAATCCCATACAAGTATAGACATCTTATTTCTTGTAAGATGAAGTTTGTTCCTTAAATTTGCAATTCTTCCAACTGAAAATAATTAGGGAAAAGTCAATTTAAGATGATCATTGGCTTTATATAGATATTTTTTGTTTAATCAAATATATTAATTCAACTAAAAGGTCATACCTGTCTAACCTTTAAACATTTATATTCTTTCAGATGAAGATTTTGATTGGCAAGAAGCTTGTATACAAAGAGAGAAGTGTTGTCGAGTATGGTCAGATCCAAAGAACCAAACAGAATCAATTGTGTATAAAGATACTATATTTGCTCCAGTGGATTCAGTTCATTTGATGGAAGTAAGAGGATACATTTAAAACTTAAAAATGAAAGTGGATGGGAATTACAGAATTGAAAATTATGGGCCAAGAAAAATAAAGAATAGATAGAAATAGGGGGGGAAAATTAAGTAAAATGATGTGCTCAAAGTTATAGACAAAACCATAGAGAAAAATTACCTAAAAAATGATTATACAGCAACAATAAATGTAAAACAATTAAAAGTAGAAACCATCCAATGACAACCACTGAACTACATGCTATAAAATGATGTTCGACAGTAAGTCCAGAGATCTAATCTCAATTTGCAAATAGTCTAGAACACTTTTATATAATGACAACCATTAACAAGGCTCTGAACTTGAGTCCACATAAAAAATAGATAACAAAAACCATAGCAACATGAAAAGTTTTTGCTTACAGTTATTCTGAATAGCATACACTGTAATAGATTGCCTTTATAACAGAAAAGCATACTTTGCAAATATTATTTAAGTACTATGTTTATACTGATTTCTTTGTCAAGTACAGAAAATATTGAAATGTAGTTGAGTACGCCTGTATTAACAACTTTGATTCCTAAATAAACACTAAATCTAATGTTGATTCTTTTTCTATAGTTGTTGAAAAATTCAATACATGACCAATCATCAATTTCTATACAGTCCTGAATATCAGTCTATTTAAAATAATTATATTTGTGCCTTTAATTTTATGAAAGGTTTTGTAGACACATTTGCACCTACATGTAGCTAATTCATTTCCTCTCTAGTTATTTTTTTTTGGAACAATAAAGTAATCAGGCCTCTACAATAACTTTTTTTTTCAACTTGTCCAGTAGGACAAGTACATACCAAAACTTACTTGTCCGAATGAAATTGTTACTTGTCCTATTTTTTTTTTATATAAAATAATCTTTTTACATCTTTAGTTGATTAAAGGAACAAAACGAATTGAAACAATAGAACAGAATTTGATGTTTTTCTTTTGAAATAATTTTCAAAAATATGAGTCAAGTACAACTGAATCTAGTCATGTCTGGTCATGTCACAGGACTTAGGTTCTAGTTCTCATCAATGCTAGTCTCATCAGGCACCATCTGATAGGCCTGTACACTCATTTGACATTTGTATCCTATATTTTTCTAAGTTGAAAAAAGTGTATTCAAATACAATCAATAAAAAGAAGATAAGGTCTGATTGCCAATGAGACAACTCTCAGCAAGAGACCAAATGACACAGAAATTTACAACTATAGGTCACTATATTGCAAGTAATGTTTTTTTCTACTTATGATCAAATATGATTTTGTTAATTTTATGGTAAATAAAAAAAATATTTTTGTGAAAAAATGTTCATCAAAGTTGGATAATTAAAACTTATTTTTTGCAAAATAATTGAACTTGTCCCGACGGACAAGCTTAATACAGCTTTTACTTGTCCAACCTTTTTTCCCTCTGGTACCGGACAATCGGACAAGCGTTATTGTCGAGGCCTGGTAATATACATTCAGTAGATTTATATTTTGTTGATACATTTTGTAGTCGTTTCATTCTTTTTCAGAATGGCCGATTTCTAGCATCAGGATCTAGAGATCGATATTTAACTTTATTAGATCTGTCTAAGTATGACCCTACCACTTCTAAACAAAAAGATATGAATGTGTATGCCAGTGACAAAGCACATAAGGTAAACAGAGACATAATTAATATGGTTAATAATGAGTCGTTAGTATTATAAAAAAATATATACAGAAAAGTTTTACATGTATGACAATATAATATTGTATATTGTATGTAGAACTTGTTTCATAGCATTTCTCGGATTCTCAAAACATTAATATCCATATTCCAGAATTGAAATACAATAATATCTAACAATATGGCTTTATGTTTATATCAAACAGTGTTTTTTAATATTCTTTCTCAAACTATTTTTTTTTTAAAAGCATCTTTAGCAATGCTTAGTAAAAGTATGATTAAGAGCAAGTAATTTTCCGTTCGTGTTATACTGTTATATAAAAGTGTTTGAAATTTCTCACATTTGCCCTTAGATCAGTAAACTATTATTGAGGATATTTTCTGGAAAACTGGTGATATTCATAGTTTGTGCATTTAATTTCCATTTTACTTACATTATGTCTTTTTATTTAGGGTTGGATTTGGTCCCTGACGTCTAATGACAAAACCCTGTGCACAGGATCATGGGATAGATACATTAAGATGTGGGACTTGGAGGCAGGTGTTGTAGAAACACAATCATTCAAGTATGAAATGGTTTACAAAAAATGAAAAAAAGGACTTATATTCATAAAACATATTGTCATTTATGGCTCATGTTTTTAAAACTATTCTCTTGAAATATTTGAAGGAAAAGTTTACATATTTCTCAATAATAGTTCTTGCATTTACTTATTGAAAAAAATACATCTTGTGAACTGTAATATACTTAAATAACTATTTCACAAATCTGCTTCATTTGAGAAAAAAAATCAATATACAAGGATAAAAAAACATAGCTGGAAATTATATATTTATTAGTTTTTACTGATATCTAGAAACAATCAACTTTCCTAGCATTATGTATAGAGATAAGTATTATTTTTTGTTTCATTCTTGGTGCCAATCAGCTATTGAAGAAAAAGCTGGATAACATATAGAGGATAACATGCATTTTTTAATTTTTTTTCATTCCAGGTTTCATCTAGCTATCCTAGAATAACACATATAGAATACATGGTTTTTGGTTTCGTTTCAGGTGTCAACCAGCTATCTTAGGACTATTTATACTGCACTCGTTCTATTTGAGCAGTCAAAATGCCTTGACTGTATATTTCTATGTCATATACAGTCACTGACCTGATATCACTTTTCCTCATGAATATTTAAATAGAAAATGCCGAAATAATATTTAATTATTCATACGACCTCTTCAACCTGTTCTTGTTTCCAATGCATACAACGATGTGTGGATCGACTCAATCTTGTTTCTTTTGCAATTATTTGAAAAAACATATTTCATTTGTTCATATTTTTTGTTTGCAACCTATAAATCATTATGTTTCATGCTTATGGTTGATATTTTAGTCCATACTCAAACGATTTCGTTCACCATCGAGTGTGAGTTTCAACCGGTAAATATGTACATTTCATTGTGTTGTATATTTCTCCGCAAGCATGATATGGGGCCTTTTTAAAGGGGATTTTCCCCAATATTTAAATCAAATAAATAACCGTAAGGCATTAAACAACCATTGAAAATGTTGTTTTCGATTGCAGTATAAAGACAATAATAGTGCATTGACTTGACATATCAACGATATAAGGATTCGGCCTGAAACAGGGAAATAGCTCGGCACAGCCTCGCATTTCCCCGTTTCTAAGCCTCATCCTTATATCGTTGATATGTCAAGTCAATGCACTATTATTGTCTATATATACGGAGGCTAAAATGTTGTTTTTTTATTTCTTTCCAGGTGTCAATCAGCTATCAGAGGATAAAATTTAGAGAATAACAGGTTTATTGGATTAGTTTCAGGTGTTGATCAGCTATCCTAGAATACTTTATTCAGAAGAATTACAGCTTATAGAATAAACATTTTTACATTAAATTTTTAATGCATCTGCCATCAGTGTTATAACATACTTTTATGATAATAATAAAACAGAAGCAAACATAGTTTTTTTATTTCATTCTAGGTGTAGATCAGCTATTCTAGGATAACATATAGAAGATTACATGTTTTTTTATTTCGTTTTAGGTGTCGATCAGCTATCCTAGGATTACATATGGAGGATAACATAATTTTGGGTTTTGTTTCAGGTGTCGATCAGCTATCCTAGGATTACATATGGAGGATAACATGATTTTTGGTTGTGGATTTGATCAGCTAGTATATTCTATCGATCCAAGAGAAAATACCATGAAAAAAAGAAAGTATCACCGTGGACCAGTGTTATGTTTGGCTGCAGACGAGAATTATGTTGTAACAGGAAGTGAAGATAAAACCATAGCAATCTACGACAGAAGAGCAGGAACAGTTTATAAAACTATACAGGTAAAAATCACTGGCACAATGTACCGGTATTTTAGTAGGATTTTGAAAGGAAGAATTTTGTAGTCATTGGTACTGTAACGGATCACATCAATCAGGCATCAAATAAGGCGATAATTCGAGTATGCGGTCTATATATCTTTTATTCTTCAAAATACATTTAATTTTGGCTTCTTATACTATATATCATATCAACCGATTCTCTACAATAAAATACAAATACACATAAGTTAAAACGTAACTTAAAACACTAAAGGCATAATACTAATCAAACAATAGAAAACACTTTCTTTCACGCTTCATGAATAACTTGTTAAATTAAAAAGTTAATTGAAATAAATATTAAATTATAAATACTTTTACAATTCTTAATATTTCTTCTTTAAATAAATATTGTTCTTAAAAATGTACATAAATTATCTCTTACTGATTATGATCTCTCTATAAAAATAATGATGTGTCTCCGAATATCAAATAACTTGCAATGAATAAAAACTAGACAACGTAACGTACGTAAAAGGCTAAACGTCATAAAACTTTAAAAACGGGAAATATAACAATTCATAAGAGCGCAACGTTACATGTATGCGCAAATACCAAAAAATCGTATCTACAAGTATTACAAATAAAATAAATAACTTCAGTAATAATAAATGAAGTAACCCAACAATTTGGAATTACATTTCAAATCTAACAGGTACCCATAACCAGTTTAATGTTCATAATTAATCAACAAAAAGATTGATTTATTGGCTTATGTTTTATGCCACCTCAGCACAAAAATAGACAAAAGGGACATGAAGATATTACTAAAAGAAATATTTCTGCAATTTTGGACACAGTATGTAGTGGTATCCTTTTAGAATATGAAAAAAAGTAGTTTAGTTGTTCAGGAACGGAAATACTGTAATAGGTTTTTTTATTTTAACCTGGAAACCAGGTGCTCCGCAGGGCGCAGCTTTATACGACCGCAGAGGTCGAACCCTGAACAGTTGGGGCAAGTATGGACAAAACATTCAAGCGTGATACAGCTCTGAATTTGGATTGTGATCAAATTTTTGACATTATATGGGTTTTTTTTACACAAAACAAATGTCAAAATTTTACAAATCAATTAAAGATTTCTTCAAACTTTTTAAATCTAAAATTAAATAGTTGACACAGCATAGGTTTCTGACACAGAATGAATGTGGTCTAATGAACTTAAAAGTTTTTTTTTTGCCTTTGAGCAATTCACTATGCTGTTGAATATTAATCCTCTCAAAAAAATGTTTGAAGAAATTTTCTTTTTATTTATGAAATCTGAAATGAGAAAAATTTAACCCCCCCCCCCCTTTTTTTCACATCCCCGTTTCCCTTTTTCCAAAACTGATATCAATTCAAATTTCTAATGGAGTTTGCAACAATAACTACTCTTTTAAATACATCATAAGATATTAAAATGTAAAATAAAGTGCTTGTTATCACTGAATGGTAAAGATTGGTTGGTAGTAAAAGTGAATATACATTGTTTATTGTATAAAACAATTAAAAAAAACTTCATCAGCAACATTTTATATTGACAAATTTCCAATGAAGTTATTTACATAAAGTTATTGGCAAATAAAAATAGAAAATGACATCATAGTCATGTCTGGCAAATGTCCAACATACATTATCTAAAAACATTTTAGATAAGATAAGGAAAAAAAGCTTCATCAGCAACATTTTATATTGGCAAATTTCCAATGAAGTTATTTACATAAAGTTATTGGCAAATAAAAATAGAAAATGACATCATAGTCATGTCTGGTAAATTTCCAACATATATTATCAACTACTATTCTATACAAAGAAAGATAACTCCAATTGAAAATTAATTGCTATTGCACAATATTGTGCAATTAGATATTTCTTGCTATTGTGCAATACTGTGCAATTGAAAATTTCTTGCTATTGCACAATACTTGATATGGAAACCTGATTTGGACCAACTTGAAAACTGGGCCCATAATCAAAAATCAAAGTACATATTTAGATAAAGCATATCAAATAAGCCCAAGAATTTAATTTTTGTTAAAATCAAACTTAGTTTAATTTTGGACCTTTTGGACGTTAATGTAAACCAATTTGAAAACGGGACCAAAAATTAAGAATCTACATACACAGTTAGATTTGGCATATCAAAGAACCCCAATTATTCAATTTTTGATGAAATCAAACAAAGTTTAATTTTGGACCCCGATTTGGACCAACTTGAAAACTGGGCCAATAATAAAAAATCTAAGTACATTTTTAGATTCAGCATATCAAAGAACCTCAAGGATTCAATTTTTGTTAAAATCAAACTAAGTTTAATTTTGGACCCTTTGGACCTTAATGTAGACCAATTTGAAAACGGGACCAAAAATTAAGAATCTACATACACAGTTAGATTCGGCATATCAAAGAACCCCAATTATTCAATTTTTGATAAAATCAAACAAAGTTTAAATCTGGACCCTTTGGGCCCTTTATTCCTAAACTGTTGGGACCAAAACTCCCAAAATCAATACCAACCTTCCTTTTATGGTCATAAACCTTGTGTTTAAATTTCATAGATTTCTATTTACTTATACTAAAGTTATGGTGCGAAAACCAGAAAAAATGCTTATTTGGGTCCCTTTTTGGCCCCTAATTCCTAAACTGATGGGACCTAAACTCCCAAAATCAATCCCAACCTTCCTTTTGTGGTCATAAACCTTGTGTTTAAATTTCATTGATTTCTATTTACTTAAACTAAAGTTATTGTGCGAAAACCAAGAATAATGCTTATTTGGGCCCTTTTTTGGCCCCTAATTCCTAAACTGTTGGAACCAAAACTCCCAAAATCAATCCCAACCTTTCTTTTGTGGTCATAAACCTTATGTCAAAATTTCATAGATTTCTATTTACTTAAACTAAAGTTATAGTGCGAAAACCAAGAAAATGCTTATTTGGGCCCTTTTTGGCCCCTAATTCCCAAAATGTTGGGACTAAAACTCCCAAAATCAATCCCAACCTTCCTTTTGTGGTCATAAACCTTGTGTTAAAATTTCATAGATTTCTATTCACTTTTACTAAAGTTAGAGTGCGAAAACTAAAAGTATTCGGACGACGACGACGCCGACGCCAACGTGATAGCAATATACGACGAAAAATTTTTCAAATTTTGCGGTCGTATAAAAACTAATGGAGGGATAATTTGATAATAATTGAAAGATATTTAGTGATAGTACATATGTATGATGACTTATCAAGGGGAGATAACTACATAGAAAAATCTTTAAGAAATTGTCTCCTTTGGAAAGATCTTAATTCTCTATTTCTTATCAACTCATATGGAAGATTTATATCAAATACAGGAGAAATACTAGTTTTTCTTCATCAACTCAATATAGCAAATCAGTATTATCACAAAGTTTTGAGCATTTCAATTAAATTATTGAATGTAAAAAACATTTAGCAGGTATCTGAAACCCTATTCTTCTCTTTCTCATGCTTATTGAAATAAGTGGATGACATAAGATAATTTCCTTACAATTTTGGTAAAACAACTAAATGTGAAGGTTTTATTAGTTATTTTAACTTATTTCAGTTAGAGAGCTATCCTATGAGTTTAAATTTAGGAAACAGACAGTTATGGGTAGGAGATAAGACTGGTGGTATACATGTGTATAATACAACTTGTGGACAGTTTAAACACATAGAGGTATGTAAATTATATCTTGAAAACTTCAAATGATATGTAATATGAATGAATTTTTCTATTAATAAAAATTGAAGAGTCACTTAATATAAAATCATTTAAGTTGTTTATAGTACTCAAATTTTCTTCAGTTGTTTGCTAATTAAATTAGGTAAGATAAGCAGACTTCTGTGTACGTTTATTCTACCATCCGGAAAAGAAATTGTACGAGTATTAAACACAGCATTTTTAATTTCATTGATACATTGAAAAAACAATATTTGTGAGATTACCAGGTATTAATATTATTGGTCCATTAATGCATATTAAATTAATGTATGATTATTTGGTAATTCAACAGGAATACAGGTCACATGAACAGAATATAAATACAATGTACAAATATGGAAGTGAAGATGGAGTGTAAACCTTTAGCAATGATACCAAAATATACACACTATGTTAAACACAAATAGACTAAAAAAGATAAGTTTCAAGAAACCCTTTTATAGAAACAGCCAAAATGAATCTCTTTTTTGTACTTTTTTTTTTTCAGAGTTGTGATGTTGGTCATACAGGAAAAGTAACAGGCATTATATATACACCTGGTGCTCTGTTTACATGTTGTACAGATACTACCATAAAGGTTTTGGAGCCCAGTTTAAATCCAGGCACCATCAACACTTTGACCTCACATGAAGGAGAAGTTGCAAGGGTATGGTTTTTGTCAGATTGCTATATTTTTGTTTAAAAGCATAGTCTAAGCAATTCTTCCTTTTCTAATATGAATCCCTAAAATGTTGTTTATTATTTTAACAAAAAGTTTTATGATTTTGATCCTTTAGGACATTTCATAATGGATCTGTGATCTCTTTATTCAAAAGTATGTACATGTATAATTCAAGTTAATAAACAGCTTTTAGTTTTTATCAAAATATTACAACCATTCATGATAATATATGCCTCAGGCATGTGATTTTTAGGTAAAGATTGCATGCAATGCAATCAAAACCATGTGGGACTGACTTGATATCTAAATGTTCCAAGGCTTATCACTACCTATTTTGATACAAAATATAGTTTTTCACAACTTTCTATACATCCTATCCATGAACATTTCAAGAAATTTATGGATGTAATATATGCTCAGATATTCAAGGCACACAATGAATGATGTTACACTTGTCAAGAAAATTAAATAACTTTTGCAAGGTGCAGGAATCTAATATCTGTTCTAAAAATAGATTGATGTTATCTTTCAACTTTAAAAATTTGGAGTTACCCTCCTTTGTCTAGAATTGCTGTTAAATCAAATACAACCAATGCTATGATTTTAAGTTTTTGTCGAGCCTGCAACTCTGTTTGTTACAGAAAGCTCGACATAGGGATAGTGATTCGGCGGCGGCGGCGTTAGCTTACTTCTTAAAAGCTTTATATTTAAGAAGGTGGAAGACCTGGATGCTTCATACTTTGTATATTGATACCTCATGTTACGAAGTTTCCGTCAGTCACATGTCTAATGTCCTTGACCTCATTTTCATAGTTTAGTGACTACTAGAAAAAAAAGTTAATATTTTTTTGTAATGTTAGATTCTCTCTTATTATAAGTAAAAGAATAACTATATTTGGTATGTGCATACCTTGCAAGGTCCTCATGCCCGTCAGACAGTTTTCACTTGACCTCTACCTCATTTCATGTATCAGTGATCAAGGTTAAGTTTTGGTTGTCAAGTCCATTTGTTTTTTTCAAAAAAGTTTTGTGTTTTTGTCTGTTTTTCTTATACTGTTTGCAATAGGTCTACTATATTTGGTGTATGGAATGATTGAAAGGTGTACATGTCTAGCTGGCAGGTGTCATTTGACCTTGACCTCACTTTCATGGTTCAGTGGTCAAAGTTAAGTTTTTGAGTTTTGGTCTTTTTTTCTAATACTTATTGCAATAGGTCAACTATATTTGGTGTATGGAAATATTTTATGATCTATATGTCAGTCGCTAAGATTTTATTTGACCTTGATCTCATTTTCGCGGTTCATTACTCAGTGTTAAGTTTTTGTGTTTTGGTCTGTTTTTCTTAAACTATAAGCAATAGGTCAACTATATTTGTTGTATGGAAGAATTATTAGCTGTACTTGCCTGCCTGGTTTGGTTCATCTGACCTTGACTTCATTTTCATCGTTCATTGGTCAATGTTTAGTTTTGGTTAAGATTATGTGACAGATGTCATAAAGCTTTATATTTAGGACTATCAACATAATATCATGATTAGTAAAGAAGGCGAGACATTTCAGCGTGTGCACTTTGTTTTAATTTTTCAATCAAATTTGTTACTGTAAAACTATTTTTCTATTACAGTGCCAGTATTCTACCTTAGCAAGTTTAACTCTGTCTTTACAATATATTTGTAAATATATTTTTTCCAGATATCTTATCAGAATGGAGTATTAGCAAGTGCAGGAAGTGATGTCTCAGTACGTATTTGGAGACCAAAAGATACTTGGTACTAAACTTCTTAAAGACGAGAAAAAAACAGATAGAATTGGGAGTAGTGCAAAAATTCTACAATATTAAATACACTGGTGCTTGTTTGAGGCTGTGTTGACATGGTGGGCAATGCAATTTAAACAATTTAATCCCAGAATTTGCATAAGTCATCCTTGAAATTGGATTTATGAATATATTTATAGAAAACCTTTTATGATAGCATAGATCAGCAGATAACAAGTTATATATGTAGCAGTAAAAATAAAAGAAAGATTGCATTTAGGATTTATGATCTGTAATGAAGAGGGCATTTTGTTAAGCGACCATTAGTAGTTCTTCATTATTGTTCTCATTTTGTGTTTTTAATTTCACATTCACTTAGATCTCACCTTTATTTAAGATAGCGTTGCATTTATCTCGGGCAAGCATAGAATAATTGTTATGTTAAGAACTACACAGTATAATGTTGATAATTTACACATTTGTTTGTTTTTTTGTTGATTGTATAATGTATTTGCCTTTAATTCATGAATCTGTGATAAATTTTAGTATGTATCATATATAATACATAAATATTTTAAATATGTATTTGATTATTATATGTACATGTATTCCACAACAGATATCCCATTGTCAAACCCATTGCTTTGTCGTGTTTAAAATTGATGTAAAAGATTTTGTCATCAATTTTAAATAATTTGCAAATTATATTGTCAATTTTAATTCTTAATATAAGCTTGAATCATAAGAACCACTGTGAATAGTTCGTTATCATTTGGGTTTTCCTTGTTTTTGTTTATTTATTGTTTAAATTCTCCTCAAACAATGCTAGAACATTTCACAATTGGCTTGAATAATCTCTGGTAAATTTCTTTCTTTCTATATCCATTTTCCTTTACCTCATTAAGTTTCCATGGTCAAGTCCATATCTCAGAAACTAAAAGCAATAGATCAGCTTTATATAGTGTGTGGAATAATTGTAAGGTGTTCAAGTTAGACTTGCTGGTTTCATCAGACCTTGAAATCATTTTCATAGTTAAACAGGAAATTTTTGTTTGTTCTGTTTTTAGATACTATAAGAAATAGATCAGCTGTACTTGATATAAGGAATATTTATAAGGTGTACAGAATACAGACTGTCTGTGTGGCTGGTTACACCTGACCTTGACTGCTTTTCATGGTTCATTGTTCAATGTTAACACTAGTAAACCAATTTCAACTGAAACAGTCATTTTGAACTACGCAACTTTTTGAAAAGACTGAACCTCCATTTATAAAGTCAGTCTTCTACTCAATTTTCAGACTTGTCCACAATGGTAAATTCAGTATTGTTCAAACAATTTTCTTGTAGTGAATAAAGATCAGTTCAGTCTATCTAGATAAAGATGGGAATGATTGCCAATGACACGTGGCATGATTGCAATTCAAAATAGAAAATAACAGCCTGATTTATATCCAACACACATAAAAAATTAAAATATGACAACAAATGGCAACCACTGAATAACAAGCTTTGGACAGACACAGACTACATATTATTAATATAAAAAAAGAAGATGTGGTGTACACACACAAAAAATAAAAATATGGCAACCACTGAATAACAGGCTTTGGACAGACACAGACTACATATTATTAATATAAAGAAAGAAGATGTGGTGTAACTCACACAGAAAATAAAAATATTGCAACCACTGAATAACAGGCTTTGGACAGACACAGACTACATATTATTAATATAAAAAAAGAAGATGTGGTGTAACACACAAAAAATAAAAATATGGCAACCACTGAATAACAGGCTTTGGACAGACACAGACTACATATTATTAATATAAAAAAAGAAGATGTGGTGTAACACACACAGAAAATAAAAATATGGCAACCACTGAATAACAGGCTTTGGACAGACACAGACTACATATTATTAATATAAAAAAAGAAGATGTGGTGTAACACACACAAAAAATAAAAATATGGTAACCACTGAATAACAGGCTTTGGACAGACAGAGACTACATATTATTAATATAAAAAAAGAAGATGTGGTGTAACACACACAAAAAATAAAAATATGGCAACCACTGAATAACAGGCTTTGGACAGACACAGACTACATATTATTAATATAAAAAAAGAAGATGTGGTGTACACACACAAAAAATAAAAATATGGCAACCACTGAATAACAGGCTTTGGACAGACACAGACTACATATTATTAATATAAAAAAAGAAGATGTGGTGTATGTAACACACACAATAAATAAAAATATGGTAACCACTGAATAACAGGCTTTGGACAGACACAGACTACATATTATTAATATAAAAAAAGATGTGGTGTAACACACACAGAAAATAAAAATATGGCAACCACTGAATAACAGGCTTTGGACAGACACAGACTACATATTATTAATATAAAAAAAGAAGATGTGGTGTAACACACACAGAAAATAAAAATATGGCAACCACCGAATAACAGGCTTTGGACAGACACCGACTACATATTATTAATATAAAAAAAGAAGATGTGGTGTAACACACACAAAAAATAAAAATATGGCAACCACTGAATAACAGGCTTTGGACAGACACAGACTACATATTATTAATATAAAAAAAGAAGATGTGGTGTAACACACAAAAAATATAAAAATATGGTAACCACTGAATAACAGGCTTTGGACAGACACAGATTACATATAATTAATATAAAAAAAGAAGATGTGGTGTAACACACACAAAAAATAAAAATATGGCAACCACTGAATAACAGGCTTTGGACAGACACAGACTACATATTATTAATATAAAAAAAGAAGATGTGGTGTAACACACACAAAAAATAAAAATATGGTAACCACTGAATAACAGGCTTTGGACAGACACAGACTACATATTATTAATATAAAAAAAGAAGATGTGGTGTAACACACACAAAAAATAAAAATATGGCAACCACTGAATAACAGGCTTTGGACAGACACAGACTACATATTATTAATATAAAAAAAGAAAATGTGGTGTAACACACAAAAAATAAAAATATGGCAACCACTGAATAACAGGCTTTGGACAGACACAGACTACATATTTTTAATATAAAAAAAGAAGATGTGGTGTAACACACACAGAAAATAAAAATATGGCAACCACTGAATAACAGGCTTTGGACAGACACAGACTACATATTATTAATATAAAAAAAAGAAGATGTGGTGTAACACACACAAAAAATAAAAATATGGCAACCACTGAATAACAGGCTTTGGACAGACACAGACTACATATTATTAATATAAAAAAAGAAGATGTGGTGTAACACACACAAAAAATAAAAATATGGTAACCACTGAATAACAGGCTTCGGACAGACACCGACTACATATTATTAATATAAAAAAAGAAGATGTGGTGTAACACACAAAAAATAAAAATATGGCAACCACTGAATAACAGGCTTTGGACAGACACAGACTACATATTATTAATATAAAAAAAGAAGATGTGGTGTAACACACACAGAAAATAAAAATATGGCAACCACTGAATAACAGGCTTTGGACAGACACAGACTACATATTATTAATATAAAAAAAAGAAGATGTGGTGTAACACACACAAAAAATAAAAATATGGCAACCACTGAATAACAGGCTTTGGACAGACACAGACTACATATTTTTAATATAAAAAAAAAAGAAGATGTGGTGTAACACACACAGAAAATAAAAATATGGCAACCACTGAATAACAGGCTTTGGACAGACACAGACTACATATTATTAATATAAAAAAAGAAGATGTGGTGTAACACACACAGAAAATAAAAATATGGCAACCACTGAATAACAGGCTTTGGACAGACACAGACTACATATTATTAATATAAAAAAGAAGATGTGGTGTAACACACACAAAAAATAAAAATATGGTAACCACTGAATAACAGGCTTTGGACAGACACAGACTACATATTATTAATATAAAAAAAGAAGATGTGGTGTAACACACACAAAAAATAAAAATATGGCAACCACTGATTAACAGGCTTTGGACAGACACAGACTACATATTATTAATATAAAAAAAAGAAGATGTGGTGTAACACACACAAAAAATAAAAATATGGCAACCACTGATTAACAGGCTTTGGACAGACACAGACTACATATTATTAATATAAAAAAAGAAGATGTGGTGTAACACACACAAAAAATAAAAATATGGCAACCACTGAATAACAGGCTTTTGACAGACAAGGAATACATATTATTAATATAAAAAAAGAAGATGTGGTGTAACACACACAAAAAATAAAAATATGGCAACCACTGAATAACAGGCTTTGGACAGACACAGACTACATATTATTAATATAAAAAAAAGAAGATATGGTGTAACACACACAAAAAATAAAAATATGGCAACCACTGAATAACAGGCTTTGGACAGACAAGGACTACATATTATTGATATAAAAAAAGAAGATGTGGTGTAACACACACAAAAAATAAAAATATGGCAACCACTGAATAACAGGCTTTGGACAGACACAGACTACATATTATTTATATAAAAAAAGAAGATGTGGTGTAACACACACAAAAAATAAAAATATGGCAACCACTGAATAACAGGCTTTGGACAGACACAGACTACATATTATTAATACAAAAAAAGAAGATGTGGTGTAATTGTCAATGAGACAACTCTCAACAAGAGACCAAATGCCACAAAAATTAACAACTGTATGTCTCCATATGGCCTTCAACAATGAGCAAAACCCATACTGCATAGTCCGCTATAAAAGACCCCAAAAGGACAAATGTATAACAATTCAAACAAGAAAAGTAGCAGCCTAATTTATGTACAAAAATAAGGACCAAAAACAAATCTGTAACACATCAGCAAATGACAACCACTGAAAAACAGGTTCCGGACTTCGGACAGGCACATAGAAACAGAATGTGGCAGGGTTAAACATTTTAGCGGGATTCCTACCCTCCCCTAACCTATAACAGTGGTGTAACAATTCAACATAAGAACGAACTATAACAATCAGTTGAAAAAGGCTTAACTCATCAGATGTATACAAATAGAAATACATTTAACAAAAATGCAGAGTGGACGTGGATGGGTACTTGTACATCCCAACAACAAAAAGACACGAAGTATAGATCTTAGAGTACTTGCAGTTACTGGCAGCTGGTTCAAAGACACTAACAACTAATAAAAAAAATCGTGCATCTAAGACTAAATTGTCAATCAGTGCACATCAAACATCCAATGGATTTAGTGTATAAACAGTCGGAGAAAACATGACCTTGTGCAATGCCAAGATACAGTTTTCAACAGATTGCAGATCTGTGGATTCATTTATTTTCGTGGGAACCAATTTTCGTAGATTGGGGAAAACTTGCATATTCGTGGATATTTAATCTGTGGTTTTGGCAAAGTCTGCATACATTCCTTTAATTAGTAATCTAAGAAAGGTACCAGGATTATAGTTAAGTACGCCAGAGGCGTGTTTCGTCTACATATTACTCACCAGTGACGCTCAAATCAAAAAAGTTATAAAGCAAAACAATTACAAAGTTGAAGAGCATTGAGGACCCAAAATTCCAAAAAGTTGTGCCAAATAAGGCTAAGGTAGGTTATTCCTGGGATAAGAAAATCCTTAGTTTTTCGAAAAAAATCAAAGTTTTGTAACAGG
Organism: Mytilus galloprovincialis; assembly: GCF_965363235.1. Taxonomy (NCBI): domain Eukaryota; kingdom Metazoa; phylum Mollusca; class Bivalvia; order Mytilida; family Mytilidae; genus Mytilus; species Mytilus galloprovincialis. The sequence continues at coordinate 62,810,458 of NC_134838.1, read as the reverse complement.
AAATTTATAAGAATGACCAACTTATAGGAAACGAGGGGAAATTATTTTTTGTTTATTTATCTATTCATCTATAGTAGATTAAAATTGAGAAAGGAAATAGGGAATTGTCAAAGCGACAACAACCCGACCATAGAGCAGACAACAGTACATCTTGGTAATTCGGATGTCCTTTGGACATTAAATCTTATAAGAAGATTTTTTCTCATAATCTATAAAAGTTTGTTACTTTTCCTTCTAATTATTGGGTATCTAAAATTATCTAGATTGTTCCTTACAATCCAAGTTTGACTATTTTAACAATGGTCACTTCGACATATAATCATTTAGCTCCACCTTCCACTTCTTTTTTTACATAATGTAATACTATATAATATCTGTAAAATTTCATTTACTCATAAGAACACTTCAAATTTATTGAATTAACATTACTTTCTGAATGCCATGACCATGACCATTTGAACATATGACCTACAATTCAATGTTGGCCTGCATATCACAACGGGGTATTTAAAAGTAACATTCGGTTATGATTTCATATAGTTTTGACTAAAAAAACGGAGAAAAAATGGACTTCATCAAAAATATCCATTTAATTCGTTGCCATTGTTTCGCCCTTTTAGCGATTCGTGTCTCTTAAAAGATTGATAACCCTAATTTTTTTCGTGCTTTTTCTGAACTTCACTTATAATTCTCTTAGAATTGCAAGACACATGTTTCCGCAAGACCCTTATGCATTTTGTTATTTGATTCTGTAAGTAATGGGTAAACTAAATTTGATCAATGGAATTAATGCAAGGTGAACATGTTTATCTTATTCATTTGGCCATGACCTCATTTTTAAGGTTCATTAGTTAATATAACGTGTTCATGTTATTTCCATTTCTCAGGTACAATAAACAAAATGTCAACTATATTGGGTGTATGTTATGATTGCATGATGCCCATGCTGTCTGCCAGGGTTCATTTGACCTTGACCTCGTTTTGATGGCTTATTATGTTATTTTTACAGATACTTTAAGCATAATTCTATCTATATTCGGTGTATGGTATGAAATTCAATCAAGATAGATAAATCAGGCAAGAGTAGACGCTTCAGTTTGTGCATTCTTATAGTCAATGAGACATATTTTTATCAAATACTAAAACACACAACATAACTTGAAATGCAGGGTTATTTCTATATCATTTTAAACTTCATAACCACATAACACTTGCTGATTATTGACTCTAAATTGAATAGCTAAAGCAATAAGTTAATACCCTCTTTTAATTTTTTCTTTACATTCATATTTAGAAAAATATTTTTTTTTTAAACTGTAAACAAGGGAAACACTTCTGTAAAATTTGTGGTTCAAAATATACGACACATTTTGGCATGTATTTTTGAATATATTATAACTGTATAACATTTAAATACGTGAAATAAAGACTGTGTAGTGTGAACTAGATATAACAAATATTGGAAATAATTTTGTTAAGATTACAGGTCTACAGGCCTAGCTTTATGAACATTGAAGCCATTTCAATAATACGATAAAAGAGAGCACTGAGAGACTATCGCAAACAGTCAGTCAGGATATTTGTTATCAACTCTTACTCTAACTTAAAGTCATATGAAACGAGTGACTAGTGAAAAATAATTTAATGCAATTCTTGAACCAATGCATGCATTTATCATAAACTTAGTATTTTGTGCATAACTTTATCATTTTTTTACGCATCCATTTGGAATAATCGTAAAAAAATATTTCACTTGGCCAGTGTTGTTGTGAAAATATGGCAGCTAACTAATGGTCGTGTTTTGAAGCCGGCGTTTACCGATTGTCATCTTTGTTAGCAACCAACAATGACGCGTGGATAATCGGGAAAGCACGCGTATAACATGTACAATATGATATAGTGTATTTCGATGACAGAGCGATGTTTAAGTTTGTTGACTCTCTCGATCTGTCAATTTGGTTTTCATCTACGCACTTGCGTATTGCAATCATCTGATTTTTACGAGAAAGGTCACGCTGAGGTTACTGCATTCGGAAATCATGTCGGCAAATTAATTGTTGCCTGAAAGCCAACAATTATAAAAACAATAGTAAATTTCTATTATATTTGGACACATTGCAGAATTTCCCCCCAGAAAAAAAAATACATGTACATAAGTTTTATAATAAAAACCAGCAATTTAGTTATAAAAACATATACATCATTTTATTTTAATTTGAAGTTTCAATATAGATATAGGAAGATGTGGTGTGAGTGCCAATGAGACAACTCACCATCCAAATAGCAATTTAAAAAAAGTAAACCATTATAGGTCAATGTACGGCCTTCAACACGGAGCCTTGGCTCACACCGAACAACAAGCTATAAAGGGCCCCAAAATTACTAGTGTAAAACCATTCAAACGCGAAACCAACGGTCTAATCTATATAAAATATATAGAAACGAGAAACACGTATAAATTACATAAACAAACGACAACTACTGTACATCAGATTCCTTACTTAGGATAGGTGCAAACATTTGCAGCGGTATTAAACGTTTTAATGGATCCAAACCTTCTCCCCTTTACTGAAACAATAGCATAACATCACAACATAGAAAAACACACGATAAAATATCAATTGGCAGGCTTAACTCAATAATAAAAAAATGTATGACTTTAACTTTGACAAAACTTTGAATTATCGAAAAACTAAGGATTTTCTTATCCCAGGCATAGATTACCTTAGCCGTATTTGGCACAACTTTTTGGAATTTTGGATCCTCAATGCTCTTCAACTTTGTACTTGTTTGGCTTTATGAATATTTTGATATGAGCGTCACTGATGAGTCTTTTGTAGACGAAACGCGCGTCTGGCGTACTAAATTATAATCCTGGTACCTTTGATAACTATTTAAAACATCCAAAGATTTTTTACACTCCAAAAATGGTTTGTTATACCACTATGTTCATATATTTTATTACAATATAGTTTATGATAGGCTCTTTAATAGTTAACAATTACAAATTTGCATTACCCCGTACCTGATATCATTTAGAATTGACTGTTGTTGTCGAATGAATGGGTTAAAACCTCGACGTTTTTGCTAGTGAAAGTTCTGCTATTTTGGCTGTCGTTAAGGAATTTTCTAAAGAGTCAACACATTGCATCTGGGGTTGAGGTCATAAAACTTTGCTCAGTGCTCGGAGCACAAAAATCATGCTCGAAACATGAAATCCAGCATTTTGATTGGTTTATTCTTGAGTCTGAGTTAAAAAATCATGCTCGAAAGTTTTATGACCGCAAGGCCTGTTATATTTTACCGTGCAGCTTATAACATTGAGAAAAACCAGTACCATTAGGTAAGATATCAAAAGGCCTCGCAATATTAAAATATATGGCATTGACCAAAAGCATTAAGGGAATACATATAATATGCAAATTTTGCACATAAAATACAGTTAATTTTCCGCGGTTAGAGTCTTGCGTACGTACTAATTATAATCAAATAATCATAAATATTTACAGAGGGTTATCACTAGACATTTTCGGAAACTAAAATTCACACTGACATTTTAGTTGACAATGATAAATACAGGTAAACTTTCCGGTGGGTCATCTCAAAATACACAATGCTCGAAAAATGTTGCGATACGCTTTTAAATAAACAATGATATAAATGATTTCAATATCAAAATGAAATCAACAATTGTTTTTAAAGCATTTGATTCTGTTTTAATCGTCTGACTCTGAAAAAGAGATGACTCTCAGACTTTCAATATTTTCTTAGCCATGCATTTTTTATAGCTCAGCTGACTATTAATAGATAGATGCATCTTTTTTGCTATTTTTTACTCAGCTTTCCTATCAGAAACTTACCAGTTACATTCCACTCAAGAATAATTCGAGAGTATATTCTAATAACTACTATTTACCACGTAGCAAAAACACATTCTATGTAGAGATATTTATATATATATTATGATGAAATTAATCGCATTATTTTACTTTATTTAGCTTCTAATATCAAATGTGATAGACAAACGTGATAAAACGCATACGGCTGTACATGTTTAAATCTTATGTGTGACCTCGTGTTTAAACAAAATGTTCGCAATCTGGTACAGCAACCACCTCTGACATCTCTAAATGAATGCAATGTAGGTGAAAATTGAGAAAAAAATCCAAATTGCAGTAGGTGCAATATTGAGGGTATCTTGACGGAAATAAACAGGTCACTAATTGAGCCTCAGGAGATTTATTTGATCGGAACGTTGCTATTGTCATCCTCATGTCGTTATCGAACATTTATGTAGACGAAACGCGCGTCTGGCGTATTAAATTATAATCCTGATACCTTTGATAACTATTAACACCACTGGGTCGATGCCACTGCTGGTGGACGTTTCGTTCCCGAGGGTATCAGCAGCCCAGTAGTCAGTACTTCGGTGTTGACATGAATATCAATTGTATGGTCATTTTTATAAATTTCCTGTTTACAAAACTTAGAATTTTTAGAAAAAATTAGAATTTTCTTATCCCAGGAATAGATTACCTTAACCGTATTTTGGCACAACTTTTTGGAATTTTGGGTCTTCAATGCTCTCCAACTTTGTACTTGTTTGGCTTTATAACTTTTATGATGTGAGCGTCACTGATGAGTCTTATGTAGACGAAACGCGCGTCTTGCGTATTAAATTATAATCCTGGTACCTTTGATTACTATATACATCATTTATTTTATTGTTTCCAGGTTTCGTGACATTAAAAATGACACCAAACAGTTTACAAAAATGAAGTCCATTAGTCATTTCTGAAAAAGGGTTAGCTTGACTTTCCTGGAGGAATATGTTCACTGGATAATGACATATATCCTAATAGATATCTTATGAAACCATATACACGCCAAGAAATTCAGCGAAAAATGGACAAAATTAACGACAAATGTATTATTTAATCAAAGAATACATTGTTACTGTTTAACATTCATTTGGATAATGAGAAGTCTTTGGAGACCACTCAGGAGAAAACTTCGTGAAGTTGTAAATATTTTATGCTGCTTTTGTATGCAGCATCACAAATCATGGCAGGCGTCACAAATTTTTCATTAATTTGAATAAAACAAACACATTTTGTGTTATTCGTAATTAAATTTGTCATAATTGCATACTTTGAATTGGCCCCTATAAAATTACATCAATGTAAACATAAAAGTTTAAAACAGTTTTCTAAAATATCTTTCAAAAGTACATAAATTCATAATACATGTTCAATTTTTAGAAAGTAAATTTATGGTGTCCAGGAAGATAGCATTTGACGTTATACTTGATCACATAACAATTAAACATGGCACTTTCAAAGTCATTAAGTCAGGAACAAATACAAATAACGTGTCAGTTATGTGAAATTCCAAACAAGAAAATCATTTGGAAATGCAAAGACTGTGATCTTTTGATGTGTGGAAATTGTCGAGAAAATATACATTCGAAAGTGAAAACTTCTGGAGATCACCAAATTATGAATATTACGGACATTGGTACAGAAGAAAATGAAAATGTTATATTAAGTAATATAAAATGTAAGACACATCAAAATCAAACATGCTGTCTTTTCTGTAAAGAATGCAGCAAAGTTGTTTGTCCCATATGCATTACCGATGCCCACAATGGACATAAACTTCAGAATTTGATAGAAGCGTACGATGAGAAAATCAAACATTCGAACGATAGACAAGAACAAATTATTTTAATGTTAGAAGAGATAGGAATACGACAGAAGGAACTGACCGAAATAGAATCTGATAGACACTTAAAACACAGAGAAGCCAAACAAGCAATACAGGTAGAAAAAGAAACTTTAGTTGAAACTATGAATCGATGTGAAAAGGAACTTTTCGAACAACTAGATAGAGAGTTGGAAACAAGTGATTTATACGTCGACAGAGAAAAACGCCAGCTTGAAAAGGCGAAAGTATCATTAATTGAGAAAAGGGAAAACGCCTTAAATTTGAACAGTTTCGTGCAGATACTAGAGCATCAACTCGGGTCAGATAACGAGTTACTTCCAACACGTACCGATAGAGGTTACAATATATCTCATTTCGTGCCAGCTACAACAAAATTTTTGAATCTAGGGACGCTCAAGACAGACACCATGATAGCACTTCAAAAAACTTCCATGGCCAATGTCATAATGAAAGTAGAAAAAAAAGCAAAGACCGAGTTACGTTCTATCCACTCAGTTGTTATTTGTAACGATAATCCAATATGGATAGCCGACTCTAAAAATGGTATATTACAGAAGGTTGTTCTGGGCGAGGAAGACATTTTGATATTATTGAATATTCAACTTGTTGTATTCAGTATGGTAGTAGTACCATCGGGTGATCTTCTTTTAGCAACTGGGGATTCTGTATTGAAAAATATAAACCCTAAAACAGGCACACAGACCAACTCTATCTATTCAGTTTATGATCAGATCATTACTGCAGTTCATTTAACCGAGAAAAACGAACTTATTATAGGATCGAGATCCAAAGGAATACGATACGCGCTCGAGGGAAGCAAAGTGCTGATTACGATGAATCTCGAGGGTGAAATACAAATGATATGGGAATTCGATAAGGGAAATAATCCATTGTTCACATACCCAAAATATATCGCTAGCAACAGCAAGGGAAACGTTGGTGTAGTCGATTGGTTATCCGACGCAGGCAATGGTCGAGCTGTCATCCTATCACCAACTGGAGGTATCCTCAATATCTATGATGGTCAGCCCGAAGCAGAGATAAGTCTTTTTGGAGGAATTGTTGCAACAAAGGAAGACCATTTCATTGTTAACGATGCCGTCAGTCACATATTACACATTCTAAATAGCGACGGAGAATACGTTTGCCGGTTCGATACTACGTCGATAGGAATTAAGTTGCCGTGTTGTCTGGCATTCTCGGAGTCCGGAAAACTTTACATCGGAAGTGTCAACATGGAAGAACAACCAAATCTGTTTGGACTGACATATTCTGGCTGTTGACATTGTTTTCATATGTCATTTGTTATTGTGTGTGGCAAAACAACATCGTATTACATATTAGTTTAAAATTAACAATGTTACGTAGCTTCATTATTTAGTTTTTTACTCTTTTAATTTTTATTTCATATGAAAGAAATTAGCGTTTGATTTGACTGTTATGTACGCTTATCTTATTCGTATCATATGTAAAAATATTGTTTTGTTGATATGATAACTAGTATGTTAATTGTCTCAGCTGATTCCAGAGATATAACATACAGTTAGTATATGTCGCTGCTTCTTTATTTACTGTTATGTTTTGTATAAATAATCGGTTGTAATAGCTATCTATCTTTAACAGTTTTTAATTATGAACTGTGCATAAAATGTGCATATCAGTCGAATATTCAATAAAACCTTTTAAAGTCATAAGAAACCTCAAATCAAAAAAATAATGCATATGTTTTCATTATAAAACTTACGTACATATACTTTTTTCTGAAGAAAATTCTTTAATTTATTCATATTTAGAAGAAGTTTACTTTATCTTTGTTATGTTACCATCGTGAGAGGCCAATTGAATTAATCCATATAATTAATACATGTTTATTATAAGACTACATGATATAGAACCGCATGTTATAAAACCCCAGTGTGTTATCTATAGATAAAGTCAATGAACTTTAAGCACGTGTAACTATTATAATGTCACTCAAGATAAGATAGGCGGAGTCTCTACAAACGTAAACATTGACCAGATGATATAGCAATATCATTACAACCCCCCTCTTGAGACAAGCAATTAATTTAACACAGTTCATTAAGTCACATTGAAAGTCTAGCCAGTTTGTGTTGTATGTTGAATCTAATTAACTACGATAAATATTTACAAACAGCATGCAATTTAACGATCATACGAAATTACTTTAGAAAATCACATGTTGATCAATAAAGAAAATAGAGAAAATGTTTTCTAGAATAAGTAGTAAACGTATACTGAATTAAATAATTTTGATGAACAAATTTGAAGAAATTGTGATTATCTATTTAAAATAATTTCATACAAACGTAAGGTCAGGATAGACTCTCCTGCTTTTTCCTACTCGATAAATCTGAGCAAGGGCATTATTCTGTCCCTTACGGCACTACTCAGATTTCCTTAAGAATTTAACACTCCTCTATTAGTCGAGTAGGTTTTTTGACAGATCTTTCACTTCTTCTAACAGACGATGGTTCTGTAGATTGTTCATCGGTTATATTGTCGTTGTGATTGTTTTCATTTGCTTTTTCTGAAGATGTTTGTTCGATTTTGTCTTCTTTTGTTTTCATTAAATGTTTTCTGTTTCTTTTGAAAATTTGTCCTTCTGGTGTTTCAATCACATATGAGTTCGGAGTGTTATTATTTTTCACAACAGTTCCTTGGTCCCATTTTCCTTTCGGCTTGTGCTGGAATCGAATAGTGTCATTCGGTTGTAATTCAGGTAATGGTTTTGAACTTTTATCGTAATATTGTTTTTGGTTCATTTTTTGTTGTTTCATTTTGGTTTGCGTGTTCTTCAAATTACCGCATTTTGGTTTCAAACGGTTCTTTATTGTCGGAATAGTTGTCCTCAGTCTTCTATTCATTAAAAGTTGAGCTGGTGAGTCAAGATTTTCCAACGGCGTATTTCTGTATTTTAACATGGCAATATACGGATCTTTTCCGTCCTGTTTAGATTTGCTTAACATTTTCTTGACGCTTTGAACGAATCTCTCGGCTAATCCATTGGACTGTTGATAGTGTGGACTAGACACTGTGTGTGTGAATCCCCATGATTCTGCAAATTGTCGAAATTCAGCTGATACGTATTGAGATCCTGAATCACTTCGGACTTTTGTCGGTATGCTGTGTCTCGAAAAAACGGATTTCATGTGTGTTATAACGCATGACGCACGTATGTTCTCTAATTTCGCAATTTCAAAATATCTTGAGTAGTAATCGACAATGATTAGGTAATTGTTATTGTTGCAATAAAAAATATCGGTACCAACTGTCATCCACGGTAGATCCGGACATTCACTTTCTGACATCGGCTCTTTTGAGTTTGATCTTCTGCTTTCTAAGCACACACTGCATTTCGAAATAAAATCAGTAATCTGTGCATTAATTCCTGGCCAAAAGATAGAGTCTCTTGCTAATTTTCGGGTTTTTTCTATTCCCAAATGTCCTTCGTGTAGTTTGTTGAGAATATTCTTTCTCATACTCGCTGGTATAACTATCTTTTCTCCTTTTAGGATAATTCCATTTACGTTTGATAATTCATCCCGGAAATTCCAATATTCAAAAACCTCCTTGGGAACCTCATTTTTCTCATCTGGCCAGCCGTCTATTATTAGCCTGGTCAGTGTTTGTAAGGTACCATCCTTTGAAGTTTCTTCCGTTATTTGTTCAAGATTTCTATCAGACATTGATGTATTTCTTATGACCATGTTCACGAAACACTCTATATCATTTTCCACTTCATTATTTGTGTTGATCTTTATCGGCGCTCGCGATAACATGTCTGGAACTATTAAATCCTTCCCTGGTATGTACTTCAGTGAGAAGTCATATTTTTGTAACCTCAGTAACATCCTCTGTAGTCGTGGCGGAGCACACCCTAGAGATTTTCTCACGATCATCTCTAACGGTTTGTGGTCAGATTCAACATTTATGTGTTTACCATACGTGTAATCATTAAATCTTTCCAATCCAAATAGCACACCAAGTAATTCTCTTTCTATGTTGGCATATCTGCTTTCGGCATCTGTCAATGATCTTGATGCATATGCAACAGGTTTATTGTCATGTATCAACATTGCCCCTAGACCGCATTGGGATGCATCACAACTTACAGTAACTGGTTTTGACACATCGTAGAAACTTAATACTGGATTCCTAGTTATAATGTCTTTTAGTTTCTCAAATGCTTGTTGCTGTTCATGTGTCCAAGTGAATTCATTTTTTTCTTTTAACAGCTTTCTGATAGGCTCTGTAACTGCTGACATATTCGGAACAAACTTTGCTAAATAATTAATTGTCCCTAGTAGTCGTTGTATTCCTTTTTTGTCTGTTGGAGCCGGCATTTCTTTGATAGCCCGTATTTTTTCCTGATCGGGTCTTACTCCATCTGCGCTTAGGGTATGTCCTATGTACGTCACCTCTTTTACTCGAAACTTGCATTTTTCGGCATTTAACGTAAGTCCAACCTCTTGACATCTGTTAAGAACTGAGCGAAGTCTAGCATCGTGTTCCTTTCGCGTTGTTCCCCACACTAGAATATCGTCGATATCAGTTTCAACTCCTTTTAAGTTTTCAAACAATTGTGACACTCGTTTTTGAAATACTTCTTGTGCCGATTTAATTCCAAAAGGCATTCGTAAGAAGCAATACCTCCCGAATGGAGAGTTAAACGTAGTAAGGAGCTGGCTCTCTTTATCCATGCGTAACTGCCAATATCCACTATTACAGTCTAGTTTACTTAGATATTTAGCACCTGTCAGTCGTGTGGTTATGTCCTCTATTGTTGGTAGCGCAAAATGTTCTCTTTTTATCGCTTTATTCAAATTTCTTGGATCTAAACAAATCCTCAACTTTCCTGTTTTCGGCTTTTCTACAACAACCAACGAATTCACCCAGTCTGTCGGTTCGTCGACCTTTCGGATTACTTCTTTGTCTTCCATTTCTTTTAATGTACCTTTGAGCTTTTCTCGAAGCGCGGCGGGTATCTTTCTCGGCGGGTTTATTACAGGATTGACGCTTGAGTCTATTTTGATATGGTACGGTTTTTCTAGACATCCTAAGCCTGTAAAGACTTTCGGAAACGATTTGACAGGATCGTCAACGTCTGCTTGTACCGTCATAATAACATGAATAAGACCTAACTCATTTGACGCCTTGAATCCTAATAGCGGAGATTGATTTGTGTCCGTCACAAAGAATTCACAGTTTTTGTCTTTTAAATACAACGAACATTTTCCTATAACTTTGAGTTTATCTCCTGAATAGCTAGTAAGAGAAGTGGAAGTTTTGCTTAATTTGACGTTTGACAATTTCTTGTAAATTGAAAGCGGTAAGATGTTGACTTGAGCACCAGTATCGATTTTAAATTGTACTGTTTTACCTTGCAATTTGAATGATGTAAAGCAAGCATTTTCTTTGATTTCCGTTTTTCTATTTACTGCTCCTACGAAGTAATTTTCACCGTCCGATTCGCATGAAGAATATTCATCTAATCCGTGAACACTTTTCGAAAACTTTGATTTACAGAACTTCTGATAGTGATTCGGTTTTTTGCATTTATGGCACTTTTTACCGTATGCAGGACAGTTTCTTTTCTCGTGAGTTGTTCCGCACTTTCCACAACTGAAACTCGACCCTCGCTTCTCGTGATCTCGTCTGCTCGGACCTATCTTTGAGTAGCCTTCATTGCGGTTATTCCTTTGGTTTTGAGTTTTCCTCCTCAAAGCGTGTACTTGTTCTTCCTCATTCAACGTTTTCATCTGTTTTCGAGATTCTTCGTCGGCGCGACAAATACCAACAGCTTTGTCCAGTGTCAACCCATCCTCTCGAAGTAAACGTTCTTTTACTCTGGAAGAGTTCGTACCACAAACTATTCTATCACGAATGAGTCCATCTTTTAAGTGTTCAAATTCGCAGTTTTTTGCAATTAACTTCAGGTCTGTTAAATACTGATCAATACTTTCGCTCGAATTTTGAACGCGTGTATTAAAACGATGTCTAATTACCGTTACATTCTTCTTCGGGATGCAATAGTCCTCGAATTTTTTCAACAGTACTGGAAGTTTGTCAGCCTCATGTTCACCGAAATTGAAAGTATTATAAATTTCTCGGCCGTCTAATCCGATAACATATAAAACAGCTCTGCACTGTTCCTTTTCCGTTTTTTCACTCATAGCTACTTCTAGGTATAAGCTCATTGTTTGTTTCCACCTTTTCCATTTCTCGGATAGGTTGTCTTCATGGGAAAAATCCATTTCTGGTGGTTGCTTAAAATGACCATCCATTTTTTCTTTTATCTTTTCCCCACCAAACAATAACGATAGCATTTGCTATTCTAACTTTTGTAAAGTCGTTTTCACATCTGACACCATGTTATGTTACCATCGTGAGAGGCCAATGGAATTAATCCATATAATTAATACATGTTTATTATAAGACTACATGATATAGAACCGCATGTTATAAAACCCCAGTGTGTTATCTATAGATAAAGTCAATGAACTTTAAGCACGTGTAACTATTATAATGTCACTCAAGATAAGATAGGCGGAGTCTCTATAAACGTAAACATTGACCAGATGATATAGCAATATCATTACAATCTTAATTGCTTCTTTCCTTCCAGGAAGCAATTCTCCCGACATATTTTCCGTATGCAAAGTGACCTCAGTGTGACCCATCTCGTAAAAATCCGGTGATCACAATACGCATGGATGTCTTTAAAATAAACTATTATCTGAATTTACATGTTAACCACGTGCTCAATTTCCATGCTTTTTTAATGATTTTTTGTCGCTTGTTGACAAACAGGTGACAATCGTTAAACTTCGGCTTCAAAACACGAACCTGTCATATTTTCACAACAACACTGACCAATTTAAAATAAAATTGACGATTATACGAAATTCACACGAAAAAAATGATAAATTCGTGCACAGAAGACTAAGTTAATGATGCTTGTATGCATTGGTTCAAGAATAGGAAGAACATTATTTTTCACCGGTCACTCGTTTCTTATGACTTTAAGGATATTCACCTAGTATATATAATTCATATGAGTATGTGCATATATTAATAGTTTTTTTTCACATGATTTATGGCGCTTGTCTACCTAACTGTGACTTAGGTTACAATATAAGGTTATTGTATATTTATAATAGTATATTATTTTCAAAACCATTCGTATTTTTTAATTACATAAATTACTGTAATTATTACTCATCATAGTCCTCTATTTGGAATAAAACTATTTAATCTTATCTAATCGCATGATGGTTCGTTTTTAAACAAACACATTGATAAGAAACAATGCAATTTTAATCTGTCTAAAAATCTATTTACATAAATAACGTTTTGCGTTTGTGTGATTTTTTTTCGGGTAAAACGGGGAGTTTTCATTTTTATTTCATAAATATTATAGTGTGTGATAACATTGTGTGAGGGAATTCGACGTTTGATGTACCACTGTTCACTCCAGTGCAATTTATGACAATACCACTGCATCAATCAGAATTATTTTTTTTGCAGTGTTTTAAGAAATGATTTTGCTTTGTTGTCGCGTATTATTTGTGAAACATTCAATGTTTTAAAAAGGCGAATTTTCTTTATAAAGTCAATGATTATGTTGACTTTTGAAGGCCAAACTTTCTACAGCCTTATATATGTTACAGGGAATTTGTGAAATCAGTGATTTTGTAAAATCACTGAAATTTCAGGGAATTTGTAAAATCACTGAACTGATTAGTGATTTTATAAAATCCCTGATTTTGACTAGTGATTTTACAAAATCCCTGAAATAATTAAGATCTTTTTTACAGATTCACTGATTAAATTCAGGGAATTTGTAAAATATAAAATATAAAATAAAATAATGGCTCAGGCACAAATGTCTTGAAATCAAGAGCAAACATACACACAAAAGTTACTTCAAATAGTTGAGGTAAAATTAAAGTGCAACATATGGAACCAGGGAAAATATGATAAAACAAGCTCTTATCACTACCTTGTTTGAAAGAAAGTTTAACTTACTGTTTATTATAGTTTTTCTGTATAATTACTGTAGAAAATAAAACCAATTATATAATTTTTTTAAATCAAATATAAAAACTGAACATTAGGTTGATTGCTGTCATTAGAGAAGAAAAACACATATGTAAGGTATAAGAAATTGAGGGGGTTAGGGTATGTGATCCAGTTGCAAATATTACATGCATATCAGATCAAGAGCATCTTATTGCTGCATGAAAATTGATATATAAAAAGCAAATAAGTGTTGTATTATTAATTTGCTGCCTACAAAATAACATTTATATTCACAAAATAATAATAAAAAAAGACAACAGAAAATATTGGTAATAATACTTTGTTTTGTACTTGCATGTTTATGAATAGGTTAATCTAACCAAGCAAAAATAAACAAAGTTTTACCTACTTTGGTCATTTATCAGACACATGTATTCTATCACAAAGTGGTATAACTTTGAATAAGTTTCTAAAATTTCTCAACTCTTTTAATCCAAATACAGTAAATATTTTGTTGATAAATGAAGGTATGAAGTTCTTCAATGTGGAGATTTGAAAAAATTGTCAAAAACCATATTCATCAGATGGAGATGTTTTAAAAATATTATGTATGTCTTGAAGACATGTACAGCATAGTTAAGAAAATTCACATATCAATAGCTTATAGTGGTAGGGATGTCAACCAAACTTGCCTCGCAAAAATAAGCAAATTCAGAGTGGTCTAAATACCCGTTTATATGCCTTTTAGTCATTATCATTATACACAAGTTCTAGCTCATAGTGTTTATTAAACAAATATATTTCTAAATCATTAGTGATCATTCATTTGGTCTATCTTTATATTAAGAAAAACACATTTCTAATAGCATGTTATACTTGATTGTAATCAGGGATTTTACAAAATCCCTAGCTCTATTTTCAGTGATTTTGTAAAATCCCTAACAATTTCAGGGATTTTACAAAACCACTGAAACTGTTAGTGATTTTACACAATCACTGATTAGTCCAGTGATTTTACAAAATCCCTGATTTTACAAATTCCCTGTAACATATACGCTAATGAAAGATCCAAAAACTATACCAATACATAACGACATGTTTATGAAATTATAACAAATCTATTGGTTAACAAATTTTTACTCGTTATTGCAAAATAATGAACTTGATATATCTGACATTTTCTCCCTACCCAGTTTACCCCTATACATTTTTATGATGTGGACTGGTCATTGTTATTGAATCGTAGGCAATTTGATTGGATTAAGTTGTTATTAGTTTACCTTCAAACTTGTTTATGCTTTTCATACATGACTATTGATTAATTAGAAGGTGCATGAATGTGTACGGTAACTAAAATGACCTTCAAACTGGACACTGGACGAGTCAATATTATGTTTTATCAATGAAAGTTAAGGTATGAAAGGTAAGAATTTCACAAAATTTTCGGAATATACAGTTGAAAGGTTATTTTTTAAAAGCCTATTGTGAAGAGTAAAATGAAAGTTTACAAATAATACGTTTTGTTCCATTAAACAAGTCATTTTCGTAAAAGAAATACCGAAATATATTTTACGCACGACTACGGCAGGTAAAATTATTATTTATCATAATAAAAAAAAAGCATTTTTCAGTCTCATTGGAATATGTTGATTACAATTAATCCCAAACTTAAGAAGTAAGTAACTAAAGTCAAAATATGTCCGATCTGCCTATTTCTGCACATCAAAAGTCAATACGATCGTTTTAAAGTCAATTTCGTCTACCTCACAAAATCTTGTTAGGCACTATAATCAGTTGATTTTTTTCTCATTTTTGGATACGAATATTTGTGTTTAAGTACTATTTAAGTAATTTCCTGGAGAAAAAACGTTATAAACCTTTTGCATGATGGCGTTCACTACATATGTTTGCCGGTGAGCAAATTCAGTCTTCTTAGATCCTTTAGGAGCTTTGATTAGCAGTTTTTATTTCATTTTAACTTAATTCTTTATTTGTTTAAATATAGAAAAAAAAATATTCAAATGCGACAACATATGCATTACAAACAAGTGAAACTGCGAGCTACTGCTCACTGATGATACCCCCGCCGCAAGTGGATAATATTAATAGTGTAAAAATATGCAAGTGTTCGGTAAACAGGAAGTTGTCGAGTGATGAATCTGAAAATGCATCACACGGTATAGCTGACTTATAAAAATCCTGAAACCAAATTTCAGAAATCCTTGTATTGTAGTTCCTGAGAAAAATGTGACGAAAATTTTTTACTTGGTTATCATGTGTAAAATCATACAAGTGTTCGGTAAACAGGAAGTTGTCGAGTGATGAATCTGAAAACGCATCACACGGTATAGCTGACTTATATAAATCCTGAAACCAAATTTCAGAAATCCTTGTATTGTAGTTCCTGAGAAAAATGTGACGAAAATTTTCAACTTGGCTATCATGTGTAAAATCATACAAGTGTTCGGTAAACAGGAAGTTGTCGAGTGATGAATCTGAAAACGCATCACACGGTATAGCTGACTTATATAAATCCTGAAACCAAATTTCAGAAATCCTTGTATTGTAGTTCCTGAGAAAAATGTGACGAAAATTTTCAACTTGGCTATCATGTGTAAAATCAGACAAGTGTTCGGTAAACAGGAAGTTGTCAAGTGATGAATCTGAAAACGCATCACACGGTATGGCTGACATATATAAATGTTGATACCAAATTACAGAAAGGGTGGATGTGTAGTTCCTGAGAAAAATGTGACGAAAGTTTCATGGGACGGACTGACTGACGGACTGACGGACTGATGGACTGATGGACGGACGGACTGACGGACGGACTGACAGACAGAGGTAAAACAGTATACCCCCCTTTTTTAAAGCGGGGGTATAATTAATAATAAACAGCACATGACAGCCGATTGATCCATATGCTGTTATGACAATCTTAGTGTTTTCAATATTCCAAAGGAATGATCTCGAGGCTATTCAATTTCATAGGATATAAATTTAAGTTATTTCTTACGTAAAAATGCCATGCATGATGATTTATACGTAGGTGGGAACAGACTGAGATAAAAGCTCAATTTGCAGTTTAATAAACAGGGTCTCACAACCTAGATTTTACAGCAATGTTGTTTATAGAGCTCTTGATTAAAATACACCCGTGTAAACTTATAAAACCTTTCGACAAAATGTTTTTATGTGCTATCAATTCAATACAGTTGTGAAACTTTAAATACGGTTTTAATCGGTACTTACATTATTATGTTATCAATAAAATAAATCACAACTAAATATATATTGTTATCCAGTTATGAACACTTATGGTCCTACATCCTGACAGCATTTTCATTTCAGCATTGCTATTGGTAATGCTTTTCTCAAACTATTTGTGACATCTTAACACAAGATTTTTTGAATGGGTACTGATTGATATTTTATTCTGGGAAACATGATATATTGATTAGTTGCAAAATAGCTTTCAGTTATTGATGGGACGCTATAAACACATTCAAATGGGAAGTTTATCTAGTTATAAAACTAGTTTAAACCAATCCTTATCCTATAAAATGTCTATACAAAGTCAGGAACAGTTGTTTCTCATTCGTTCCATTATTTGATAAAGTATAATGTTTGATTTTGTCATTTTTTTATAGACATTTTTTTAAATTTACCTTGGAGATTTTTTATTATACACTTTTAGATTAGTACTTTGTGTTTTTTTGGTTTTTTTTTTGTGATATGATTTTACTGATTCACTCTCGTATGAAGAAACAAGCCCTTCACAACTGATTTTTACAGTTTGTTTAATAGTGTGCTGATTCACCATTTGGCCAGGTATTGAGAAGTTGAGCACCCACAGACTTTTAATCCCACCACATTTTATATGAGCAAGTTCCAAACAGGAGCATGTAATACAGATGTAGTGGTTAGTTGCTGTAAATAAAGGCAGCAGTACTATACCGCTATTCGAAAATCATGAATCGAGTGAGAGAAAACAAATCCGGGTTACAAACTAAAACTGAGGTAAACACACCAACTGAAAGAGGAAAACAACGAAACAACAGAAACAATTAAGTGCGCAAAAAAAACAAATGTAAATCACATTTAATTTTCGTTTATAGTTTTATAATTTTATCGTAAATCACGTCTTTGGTTATCATGCTTGCTTTTTATAGCTTACTACCTTTAGGTTTGTGTTCATTGTTGAACATTGATCTGCAGATGCGTATTTCAACTTAGTTTCATATATGGTTGATGGTTGGCTTTTAAATAAACTCATCATAGATACAACCACTTCTCCATATTTTCATAATTAGATATAGAAAAATGTGGTATGAGTGACAATGAGACAACTCTCCATCCAAATAACAATTTATAAAAGTAAACCATTATAGGTCAAGGTACGTCCTTCAACATGGAGCCTTGGCTCAAACCGAACAGCAAGCTATAAAGGGCCCAAAAAATTAGTAATGTAAAACCATTCAAACGGAACAACCAACGGTCTGATCTATATAAAAACGAGAAACGCGTATGAACCACATAAACAAACTACAACTACTGTACATCAAATTCCTGACTTTGGAAAGGTGCAAAAATTTGCAGCATAAGCCTAGATTAAAAAAGAAAAACATTTTTAAAGCAAATTAAGTCCTGAAGTCGGAACATTGGAACTGTCATCCTTTTTGAACATCTAAAACATCAAGCTGCTAAGTTCTTAAAGGAGATAACATAATAAGAACAATGGAATACAAATGCATGTGTGTCAATTTTACCTTTAGAGTTTCAGTCTGGTTTCTTTACTTTTTAAAAAGATTGCAACTATTGTTTCAGTTCTTTCCTCAAGAATCGACCTCTTCTACCAAAGTGTAGCCAGGTTACAAATAAATAAATTTATACAGATCGACATATGATTTTGAACACTGTCCATATCTATGTAAATATGTAAGGATGAACTTTTAAATAATTGAGTTTTATCTTTAGAGCAGGTGATTCAAGTATATTAATTCCTTTGGTTTGGTAAACTTGCTGTCTGATTTGATCTTTTTTAAGTAATAGTACTGATATCATACCAGTTTGATAGAGAAACAAAGAGACACAAAGGTGGTACCACACTTCTCTTCAATGTTTATACAAATTACCGAAATTCTGAGTAACATAATTTAGCCAGCATCGTATTATGACCATTCTACATTTCTGTTTAGAAAAATACTGCAGTCCACATCCCTCTGCTACCAATAATTAAAGAGGGGTGAAAATACCAGAGGGAAACTCAAAGTCATATATTGAAAATAAACTGACAAGGCCAAAAAGAAAAAGACAAATAGACAAACAAAAATACACAAAACAAAAAATAAAAAGCCCAAGCAACTAAAACACTACCAAAAAATCGGGGTGATCTCAGATGCTCCTGAAGGGTAATAATATATTGGGCCTTCAATTGTACCAGCAATGCAAAAAAATATAAAAACTGTTTGGAAGACTTTAATTCAAGTTAAAAAAAGAAACATATTGATCATGCTGACAGGATAGAGCTAAACAGCAACAGTAAGAACTAGGAAGTTCCAAGGAATGCTCCGTTACAAATTTAATTCTAATCTAGTCAATACTCAAATTATACTACAAAACTAACCAAGGATGTTCATTTCATACATTTTTATTTACCATAGTGTAACAGCTTTGGTTTTTTTCCTATGCAATGCATGAACTTTTTTTAATTAGAAAACCTATAAAGACAAGAGTGCACACGCTGAAATGTCTCGCCTTCTATACTAATCATTGATATTATGTTGATAGTCCTAAGTATAAAGCTAAGCTTTAATACAACTGTCACATAAACTTAACATTAACCAAGATAACTAAACAAAGACCAATGAACCTTGAAAATGAGGTCAAGGTCAGATGAACCATGCCAGGCAGACATGTACAGCTAACAATGCTTCTATACAACATATATAGTTGACCTATTACTTATAGTTTAAGAAAAATAGACCAAAACACAAAAACTTAAAATTGTGCAATGAACCGTGAAAATGAAGTCACGGTCAAATAAAACCTGCGCGACTGACATAAAGATCATAAAATATTTCCATACACCAAATATCGATGACCTATGGCATATAGTATTAGATAAAGACCAAAACTCAAAAACTTAACTTTGACCACTGAACCATGAAAATGAGGTCAAGATCACATGACATCTGCCCGCTAGATAGGTACACCTTACAATCATTCCATACAACAAATATAGTAGACCTATTGCATATAGTATGAGAAAAACAGACCAAAACACAAAAATTTAACTATAACCACTGAACCATGAAAATGAGGTCAAGGTCAGATGACACCTGCCAGTTGGACATGTACACCTTACAGTCCTTCCATACACCGAATATACTAGCCCTATTGCTTGTAGTATCTGAGATATGGACTTGACCACCAAAACTTAACCTTGTTCACTGATCCATGAAATGAGGTCGAGGTCATGTGAAAACTGTCTGACAGACTCATATGAGGACCTTTCAAGGTACGCACATATCAAATATAATTATCCTATTACTTATAATAAGAGAGAATTCAACATTACAAAAAATCTGAACTTTTTTTTCAAGTGGTCACTGAACCATGAAAATGAGGTCAAGGACATTGGACATGTGACTGACGGAAACTTCGTAACATGAGGCATCTATATACAAAGTATGAAGCATCCAGGTCTTCCACCTTCTAAAATATAAAGCTTTTAAGAAGTAAGCTAACACCGCCGCCGCCGGATCACTATCCCTATGTCGAGCTTTCTGCAACAAAAGTTGCAGGCTCGACAAAAATATAACTAAAAAAAGCCTTACATATATCATTTGACAAGTATTTTCAAATTGTTCTTATTTAAACTAGGGTATATGTCAAATAAAGTTTTGATAAAAACAATATCAATATTAATGGTACCAATTTTTCTTGTATTTCAACAATAAATGTCTTGTTGGTGTTGCTCAAGACCAAACTACTTGAAAATTGAAAAAATGTTAACAAAATGAAGAGCTTATAAATCTAATAGGACCAAATAGTACAGACTGGCATTGAATCAGAGCTTTGACTGAGGGAGATATATTCCTTAATTCATAATAATTTTTAAAACTAGAGGCTGTCAAGAGCCTGTATCACTCACCTGATTCTACTTGAGTTTTTGAAATCATATAAAAAAATATGAAATTTGGCTAAAAGTAATAACACTTGGCCAGCACCTCATAAGGAAAGGAACATTCATGTTATGTTTGATTTCATTTAATTAAAAGGTTCTCTAACAGAAGTCATTTGTATGCACTTCCCATAGGGTCCTATGTTAAACTAAGTCCCCTTGCTGGCGGCCATCTTGGATGTTAGATCGGCTACAAAGTAACAACACTTGGTCAGCACCTCACAAGGAACATTCATGCCATGTTTGGTTTCATTCCATTCAGTGGTTCCCTAAAAGAAGACATTTGTATATGTTTCCCATAGGGTCCTATGTTAAACTAAGTCCCCCGCTGGCGTCCATCTTGGATGTTAGATCGGCTACAAAGTAACAACACTTGGTCAGCACCTCACAAGGAACATTCATGCCATGTTTGGTTTCATTCTATTCAGTGGTTCTCTAAAAGAAGACATTTGTATATGTTTCCCATAGGGTCCTATGTTAAACTAAGTCCCCCGCTGGCGGCCATCTTGGATGATGGATTGACTACAAAGTAACAACACTTGGTCAGCACCTCATTAGAAACATTCATGCCATGTTTGGTTTCATTCCATTCAGTGGTTCTCTAAAAGAAGACATTTGTATATATTTCCCCTAGGGTCCTATGTTTAACTAAGTCCCCCCCTGGCGGCCATCTTGGATGATGGATCAGCTACAAAGTAACAACACTTGGTCCGCACCTCATAAGGAACATTCATGCTATGTTTGGTTTCATTCCATTTAGTGGTTCTCTAAAAGAAGTCATTTGTATGCATTTCCCATAGGGTCCTATGTTAAACTAAGTCCCCCCCCCCCCTGGCGGCCATCTTGGATAATGGATCGGCTACAATGTAACAACACTTGGTCAGCACCTCATAAGGAACATTCATGCCATGTTTGGTTTCATTCAATTCAGTGGTTCTCTAAAAGAAGTCATTTGTATGCATTTCCCATAGGGTCCTATGTTAAACTAAGTCCCCCGCTGGCGGCCATCTTGGATAATGGATCGGCTACAAAGTAACAACACTTGGTCAGCATCTCATAAGGAACATTCATGCCATGTTTGGTTTCATTCCATTCAGTGGTTCTCTAAAAGAAGTCATTTGTATGCATTTCCCATAGGGTCCTATGTTAAACTAAGTCCCCCGCTGGCTGCCATCTTGGATGATTGATCGACTACAAAGTAACAACACTTGATCAGCACCTCATAAGGAACATTCATGCCATGTTTGGTTTCATTCCATTCAGTGGTTCTCTAGAAGAAGTTCAAAATGTAAAAAGTTAACGACGACGACGACGGAAGCAAAGTGATGAGAAAAGCTCACTTGGACCTTCGGGCAAGGTGATCTAAAAACTAACAGCAAATTTTAATAACACAAAACAAATCAATAAATGTTTTGTTTAAGAAAACAAACTTAAATCTTTTTTTTTATATTGAAAGACATTCAACTTAACTGTTTCCTGATATGTTGATGGGTAAGTGGGAAAGGATGTGATATCATAAAGGTTTTTTTTTTTTTTAATTGATAGGAATCCCCCCTCCCCAATAAAATTATAAAATGGAATATTATATGGAAACAAAGTTTAATGATATTTAAAGACAATTGTAATTTTTCATGACAGGACATTGAAGTTATCAAGCTTTTTTAGACTATAGATTTTTTCAATTCTACCTTTAACTGGGGTCTCAGATATGAATGACAACAAATGGCATGTGGGGTAAAAATTATGTAAATATTCTTTACACTGTGTAGCACCTGACAAGTATCGTATTCCATAAGGTAGCGCTTGCATTTATATTTCATAGTATAAATAGGCCTATTGTTCAACAACTTATTACTTTGTGACAAACATTTGTTTCTTTCTAAAATTCTCCATTATATAACATTTATGTAAATTATAATTTGATACAAACTAAGATTTAAACTCTTTATATAGTCTGACTCAATAAAATGAAGAAAAAAAATCTGAATGACAAATATTTTACAGATTTTTATGCCCTCATCAAACCATGAATTAGGATTTTTTATTGAACATTCTGTGAAATTCATTACAGGTTACAAAAAAAGGACAATCACCAGAATCAAGGATAAATAATATTTATCATTTACTGGGGAAATCTGTCATTGTGTAAACCCTAAATGTAGAAACCTAGCAAGCAAAAAGTATCTATATACAAAAATGTATATTCAAAAACAATGAATGATGCAACCGTAAATGATCAATAATGATCAACATAAGATGATTCCTGCCTTAAAAGGACAACAATTTAAAAAGTTTGTTGTTTAGCTTGGCAGGTGAATTTATTAAAACTAATTTGCATGTAAATTCTTAGAATATTTAAAACCAACATGAAACAAAAAAAAACAGATAGCACCATTATAAATATACATACATATAAAACATCTTATTAGCCACATTAAATTAATTTTTAGATTCTCTTTCTGGTTAGGCCTCTCTACGTGACTTTTTATCCTTTGGTTCAACATTAAATTTTACAATTCTAATAACAGTAAAGGTATCAGTTTTACTACAGCAGATACACGTTTCAACAATTAATATCTCTTTAGTGATGCTCAGGGCCAAAAAATAATTTTAAAAAATTCTTTGAAATTCGAACCCAAATTTATAGAGAAAAATTTTTTCAATTATTTCTAAATAAACAAAATCCTCTTTGTACATCTCAAAAAGTTTTGTAGACAGAGGATCGGAGTGAAAAAAGAGTTTATGTGGTGTAACATTTCATTCATTATTTTGATTGGCATATTAGATGGTATATTATTTAAAGTCTTTTTAAACACAAATTTAAACATGATTGTTTCTAAAATTTGATCAAAACCATCACAACCAATCACAATATTAAAAAAATAAAATGCTTTCTTACAACCCATCTATTATCATCTAATATTAGGAATATATATATTTCAATTCATTAAAGTACACATACATTTTTTTTTTTATAAAACTTTCTTTTAAACAAATATAATACAAACACAATTATGGCATCAATGCTAAATATATAGTTTCAACTCTTAAAGCATCCATACAAATTTAGACTACACAATCACTATTATGACCCATATGCAAGTCTTACAGTAGCACCATAATTTCATCACTTTTCTTTTCAGCATTTCATATAAACACAATCTTATCATAAAACTTGTTGGTTAATGCATTTAAACAAACATAATATTCATTTTTAGAAAAATCATATTCAAATCTTTTCAAAAATTAAATAGATGAATAGAAATTGGAAGCTTTTATAATTTTTAAAAGTTATAGTGCCAGCTTTGTATGCCATTAAAATAGGTATTTTCAAATAAGTATGTTGACAATTATGCTTTGCATATCATTTTTCTTAAATATTTAAAATATTTATTAGGAATAAAGTTTTGTTCAGCTGAACATGCAAATGATACATCTATAAGAATTTATAGTTCAACAGACACATGAACACATTTTGGAATGCTTTTTTAGGACATTTTACACATATAAACATGATTTATATACATCAAATCAAGGCCACAATTCTCTAATATAAATGCAGTTGAAATGGAATGTTGTACATATATCTTATTATTCTAGCCTTTCAAACAAGGACTAAATATTTAAAACTTTGTATAACATAGAATTTTGGTCTTCTTCTTATGCAAATTGTATTCTACATAAAAAAAAAAAAAAAAAACAATGCCCAATTCTGCACAATAAAAAATTCTAAGGTCTAATCAATCCTAGAAATAATTTTCTAAACACATAACAAATCTACCAACAAACATGACTTTTTCAACACTTTCTGGTAGTCTTTCTCTTATTTTACAAATTCTTTGATTTAAGAAAACAAAACTTACAGTCAACCAGGGTTAAAGCTTTTCAATTAAAAACAAATAATACAGTAACACAGCTATTACCCAATATACATTATGAATAATTAATGAAACGTGATATTGACATATATATAAATATAAATTTCAGTGAAAAAGAAAAATTTCAATGAAAAAAAAACAACATAAAAATGTGATATAAACCCAGCCAGAGCTTCTTCATATGAAAGAAGTAACATTGCAATAAATTCTTACTTTAAAAAATTTGTAAGGGTTCCGCGGAAAACCTAGGGTCTCGCATACTTTTGTTGTTAATCGCAGGGTCTTTAAAAATGAGGAAAAAAATTAATAAAAATATTCCTTTTCATACTATCTTCTGATTGTAAGAAGCTTCTGTCCAAGTTTGGTAAATATCATGGATAGTTTTTGAATCTAATAAATGTTTAAATCTTTAACTGCAGACTGTATGTAATGTTAACTGGAAGTAAACCATTTATAAGTTTTATTAATGACTTTACTAAGACCCATGATAAGATATCTGTAAAATATGATAATATGATTTTTCTGGGCGATTTAAATTATAACTTATTATCAATAGATAAATGTACACCTTTAAGCACAGTATGTGATATCTGTGGTATTGAGAACATTGTAAAAGGTGCAACTTGTTTCACAAAAGATGCAAAACCATCACTAAATGATGTCATCTTAACAAACAAAAAGAACATGCTCCAAAATACCACAAATTTTAACTGTGGATTAAGTGACGTCCATAACATCATTGCTGTACAACTTAAATCTGATGTTCCATCAATAAAAAAACCTTTAAAAAAATACAGAAGTTATAAACAGCTAGATGAGGAAAAATTTCTACATGATTTAGAACAGGCAAATCTTACAACAATTGTAGACAATGTAGAAAATGTTAATGAGGCTTATGATATTTTTAACACCAAATTAATGAGTATAGTCAACAACCACATACCAGAGAAAACAAGAAAAACTGTACACAAACCAGCACCATACATGAACAAACAATTAAAAAGTGCAATCTACAAAAAGCAAATGCTTCACAATAAATATTTACATGCAAAATCGAAGAAGAACTGGGAGTTATATCGCCAACAAAGAAATCTTGCTACCAAACTTAGAAGACAATCTACAAGAAATTATTTTATAGAGTGTTGCACTGGTGGCCCAAAACAAAAAGATTTCTGGCCAACAATCAAACCTTTTTTAACAAACAAGGGTAGTCATTTTGATAACAATATTGTTTTATGTAACAACGATGAAATAATTAATGACCAATCAAATGTTGCAGAAATTTTTAATAACTACTTTGTAAATGTAGCCAAAGATATCGGCAATGATAATTGTGAGGTAGATGATAATCATCCAAGCATAAAATCAATAAGGGAAAATTGTAATGTTGATGGTAGTTTATCTTTTATAGAAATTAAAGATGACTTTGTTGAAAAACAAATTAATAAGATCAATGTAAACAAAGCTACTGGCTTTGATGGGGTATCAGTAAAAATCTTGAAAATAGCCAAACCAGTAATTGTTAAACCTATTACTCAACTTATAAATATGTCTATTAAGAGTTCAGAGTTTCCTGACGATCTTAAGGAAGCACAGGTAGTTCCACTGCATAAAAAGAATAGTCAGTTAGAGGCAGGAAACTACAGACCTGTTAGCATTCTTCCGGTGGTGTCCAAGTTCTTTGAAAGGGCCATATATCAGCAGCTAATAGAATATTTTAGTAAAATATTTCATCCTTCCTTGTCAGCTTTTAGACCTGGCTATGGCTGTAACACCGCCTTACTAAAAGTCATTGAGGACTGGAAAAAAGCAGTCGATCAAAATTTATATGTGGCTGCTGTGCTAATGGACCTTTCTAAGGCCTTTGACTGCTTACCCCATAATTTACTTCTTTTAAAATTGAAGGCATATGGCCTGTCAAATGAGGCACTTAATTTAATTGATAATTATTTATCAAATAGGAAACAGTGTGTAAAAGTCGGTGCATATTTTAGTACCTGGCAAAATATCTATAAAGGTGTACCGCAGGGCTCGATTTTGGGTCCTGTGCTTTTTAATATTTTTCTAAACGACATTTTCAATTTTGTGAAAGAAAATGAACTGTATAATTATGCAGACGATAATACATTGTCACACTCAGGACCAGACCTAAATGGATTAGTTAAATCTTTGGAAAAGGAAAGTGCTGTTTTAATTGATTGGTTTGCTAATAACAAAATGAAAGCTAATCCAGATAAATTTCAGGCTATTGCTGTTGGGAATAAATCAAAAAGTGGGAATATTAAATTCAATTTGGATGGGAATGAAATTTTATGTGACACTGAGGTAAAGCTCCTGGGGGTGACAATAGATTATCAACTCAAGTTTAAAACTCATATCTCTGATATTTGTAAAAAAGCATCAAGGCAGTTAAATGTTCTTAAAAGAATTGGAAAACATCTATCTAAATTGGGAAGGTTAACTATTTATCATTCATATATTATGTCTAATTTCAATTATTGTCCTGTGGTTTGGCATTTTTGTGGGGAGGGTAATACTAAAAAGATGGAAAAAATACAAGAACGTGCCTTGAGGTTCATATATGAAGATTTTGATAGTGATTATGAAACTCTGTTGTTAAAATCTGGTTTACCTTCTTTAAAAATAAGACGCCTAAGAATGATGGCAATAGAAACTTTTAAAATATTACATAAAGAATCACCGGTGTATCTCCATGATATCATTAATTTTAAAAATGTATCTTATACTTTTAGAAAACAACAAACTGTTGAAATTCCACAGGTGAGAACCACACATTTTGGCCTTCATTCATTAAGATATGCTGGAGCTACACTATGGAATGAGTTGCCTGACACGATCCGTGCACAGACAAACCTAAACCAGTTTAAAAGTATGATCAACAACTGGAATGGCAACTCATGCAGGTGTGGCTCCTGCAGATCTTAATACCTTTATTTTATTTTGTGTTGAATGTTTGTTCCATGTAGCTTATAGAAATTAGTTTGCTTTATTTATTTCATTCTGCTTTGCATGTGCTTATGTTTCAGTTTTAGTGCTTTGCTTGCATGTGCTATGCTTTTTATTTATGAACTTTTTACTTGCAATATAGCTATCATAATTTGTATGTCTCATATGTGTGTTTTATGTATCTTAATATGTGTGTTGTTATTGTTATTAATGTCGGCAAAAAGCTCTACAGAGCTTATGTTTGTATTTAATGTAACCCGACTTGAAATAAAATTTCTTATCTTTATCTTATCTAGTTAAATACAGAAAAAATGGAATTTTCTTTTTTACAAATTTACTTCTGGATACTATCTAGTGATCATAAATAAGCTTCTGTTCAAGATTGGTACAAATCCTGGATAGTTGAAGAAAGTTTAAAAAAAAAATAAAACTTAATAACCACAGAGTGAATGTAATGTTTCCTGGCAGAAAAACTAAGTCCATTTTTAGTAAAATACGGAAAAAAAGGAGTTTTATTTTTTACAAGTTTACTTTTGGATACTATCTAATGATCATAAACAAGCTTCTATTTGAGTTTGGTACAAATCCAGGATAGTTTATGAAAGTTTTTAAAATTTCAAAGACTTTAACCAGAGTGAATGTAATGTTTCCTGGTAGAAAAACTAAGTCCATTTTATAAGTTAAATACGGAAAAAATGGAATTTAATATTTTACAAATTTACTTCTGGATACTATCTAATGATTATATACAAGCTTCTGTTCAAGTTTGGTACAAATCCAGGATAGTTTACGAAAGTTATAAAAATTTCAAAAACTTTAATCACAGAGTGAATATTTGTGGACGCCCCCGACAACAATGACGACGGCGGAATGTAGGATGGCTATGTCTTGCTTTTTCGACACAAGTCAAAGGCTCAACAAAAACTTATCTGAGATTAAATATCACCAAATTTTGCCTGAAATCTGACAAGCTATCAATTACACACTGGTAGTAAGCATACCATCTTTTCTATAATTTGTTAACAAGTTTATGGAGGGTAATACGCTTGTTCTTAGGAATTGATATATACAGTTCTTAACACAATCAAATGATTATATAAGTTTTAAACTCTAGCAAATATAGATGGCACACACTTCAAATCAATCTCTCAACAGTTAGGTGTTAGAAATGATACAAATATTCCTTAGGTGCTCCTCTTAGAAATAATTGCTAGTTTTTAATTGGATATTGACTGCCAAAGGAACTCTTTCTGATACCAGTATTCAGTAACCTTCCTTTCTCACGATGATATCAATATTATGCTATATTTACACTTGATCATACATTTACACAACCGTTTTTCAACTAATTGGTTGGACAGTACATACTTTGTCACAACCTTTTTTTATATAAATTGATCTTTAAATTTATACATCACATATGTGAAGCTTGTCACTTTTTGTCCTTACTATATATTATTACTCATACATTTGTATAACCTTTTCCCATTGGTCCTTTGGCCAGTAGCCATTATGTCTAACATTAGGAGCACTTGATTTCCAATCCCATGTTTTTATTTGTGTCTGCCACTGATTTCCAT
The DNA here is from genome assembly GCF_965363235.1 of Mytilus galloprovincialis. NCBI lineage: Eukaryota > Metazoa > Mollusca > Bivalvia > Mytilida > Mytilidae > Mytilus > Mytilus galloprovincialis. Next base: position 62,781,074 of record NC_134838.1, on the reverse strand, counting down.
AGTTTGCTTCAATGTATGGTTGAGTTGGACATGGTATCCTAACTTTTATCTCCAATAATGTTGTCCAACATAATTTAAACCTTGGAAATATATATCTGGAGAAAAAAAATATTTGATATATAATGTATGTTTTATAATATGTATTTTATAAATATAACAGACTTCATCTTATAACAAAAATTAAGAAAAGAGAAGGAAGGATAAGACCACTGCTTTGTGCACTATTGAAGAACTATTAATCTAAATCTATCTATAACCATTCTTCATATATTCACAAGACATTATAAGTCTGTCAAATAATTGTTTTTATACTTTTGAATTTTGTCTTTTAACTATATATACCATCAAACTCCAAACATTTAAAAAAAAAATGTAAATGTGCTGAAAAAAGCCTCATTTTGAGATTTTGTTTTTAACATTTCTACACGAGATCCTTCATTTTATTTAAGAAGATACTTAGTAGCAAGATGCCTTATTCAAAGATGTGGATGTGATAGAAATATCTTTCTGAGTAGATCTGTTTTTCATATTTATTTTTACTAGAAACTACACACATATAAAATGAAACATGTATGTCAAATATGATTATAATTCAGACAAGTTTATGAAATCTCATGTATGTAAACCATTGTATGACTCCTTTTGAAAGTCTGAGGAAAGGAAAGCATCAATTTTTCTATCATAAATTAAGAGGGAAGAAACTCCAGTACATTAAGTTATACATAGTTGATATGTAAATTAAAGTACAGTAGTCATACAAAAAAAATTAAAAGGCAAAACAACAGAATTTTAATGGCATTCTTAGAAATGATTAAACAAGTTACATGGTTATGGCATTGAATCAATTATGACACTTACCTAAGTTTCTCTCCAGTTTCTGTCACTGTTGCAGCATTCCACATGGAGGCATCATCTTCATAAAAGAAAAATATGTCAAGTTTCACTTCCCCAGATAGGAATGCCATTTGGTAGCTGTCTTCTACCTGTAAAATTCATTTAAAAAATCTAAAACATAAACTGAAAAAAAGAGTTTTTAATACTTTCATTTGTCATATAAGAGAAACAGAACTAAAAACAAATTTTACCTCAGACTTCACCAAAACCAAATTTTTTTCTTGGTTCTTTTTTTTGTGTCTAACACAGGTCTTAAAGGTTAATCAGAGCTTGATCTTTGGAGTTAATGCCTGTCATTTTTTTTTTAGACAGAGTGGTGGACTAAATATATTTATTTTAGTAAAGTAGTATTTTTGATATAAAAATAAAATAGGTCTTCTAAACCTTCACTATGCAAGTATTTCAGTCAGTTTTATTTGTTTGGATTTTAACTATTTGAAATTTTGTGTACATTAAATTTTTAGACATGTAAGTCGAAATATATATGCCTCCCTCTGGAATATCTTTCATATAAAGAAATGGTTTTAACTTCAAACCTTTAACTAAAAATGTTTTTAAACTATTATTTTGAAGTTTATTTAATAGCATCAACAAAAAATCCTATGCTCAGTAGGAATTCTAAAAATTTTAAATATGTCAAACATAAAGGTCCACCAAATATCACATCAATCTTTGATACAGAAGCTGAATAAAATTAAAATAAAGTTTCTGATTAACAGACTTTCAGATAAGGTCATTGCAGTATAACAACCTCTCTATATGTAGGAATATAAAAAGTGATTTTTATAATATTACATATTTTGAAATTTTTGCATGCATTTATTATTTCTATTGTTGAAAAATTGTACTGGACAAAAATTTACCAAAATTTAAAAGGTAAGTTTATATCTTTCAAAAACCTTTCCCCTCAAAATTTTAGTAAATATAAAAACATTTTTTAAATCAACAATACTTACTTTTCCAAATAAAAATCTGAGAGGAAGCCCTGCCTTTTCAAAAGCTTGAACCATTTCTGGCTTATAGTCTTTGATCCATATGCCCAAGTCTACATCCTGAGAGTAAGGGATTATATCACACTGTCGGAACCAACCTGAAATAGTTTGAAGTAAAATCTCTTTCATAATTTGTAATGTAATTGTTATTTTATGCAATTCTTATTTTCACTATTTTACTGCAGAGTCAATAAAATCTAAAATCTGAAAAGCAACTACAGTCGACTCTCTTTATCTCGAAGTCAGTCGGACCAGAGAAATATTTCGAGATACACATAGTTGGACTCAAACGAAAACCGGAAGTTTGGCAAACCAAAGGACACAACTCTTGTTTAACTTGATTAAGCTAAAAAAAAATCTGGGTGAATATGGGGAGTGGATCAATATTCTGGTATCAGATCGATGTATTTAAATGTCATGGTATTTCATTATCATAATAACATTATTTTTACTTATTCTATTGTTTTCAGTTACTATTTTTTTCCTATGGCTTTTTTCCGAGAGAGTAATTTCAAATCGTTAGTTTCGTTATTAAGGTCGGTTATAGTTGACAAATTTGTTTATTCTCGGATACATGAGATTTTAGAAAATTTAGATTTCTCTTCATTCTGTTTAATCCCATTCTTTCTTTTCAAAAGAAAATATAACAAAATTAAAGACGCCGATTAAGTAGTTTTAGATGATTATTTACGGAAGTCATAATCCTCACTTTATACGCACCCAAGCTCATTAGTATAAATCACAATTAATTGTTTTGTAAACATTTTTAAAAAAAAAACTTTTTCATGAATATTAACAATATATCACTAATTATTTAATATATAATTTCTTAGGTAAACACTCGTGGAAATAGCATGTCATAAATTAATACAGTGGTCAGTGACCGGAAATTTAATTACACATGTATTGTCAGATTAACTCTTCGATCCATTTAAATCCCAGAGGTCATGTTTTGACATATGTGTATCAGTTCGAGATAGATAATGAATTTTGAATGCTTTTGTTAACCTTGGGACATAAGTTCAGGACCACGTGAAAACTTCGACTCATCCGAAATTTCGAATCAACCGAGTTCGAGACAACAAGAGTTTACTGTATCTTGTTTACCATACATTTGGTGTAACAAACTTGGTTGTGTCCAAAACTTGAATAAGTCATGGTAATTTGTCAGTCCTGGTAAAATTCAAGATTGTTCAAGGCATTTCTGACTCTGACGAGTGGAATGATTGATTCGAAATCTATGTGAAGTGGAGTATGTTTTAAAGTTTCCACAAAGAAAACTCAACATAAACTAGTTGGTCATATTAAAGCTTGAAGTACAAGAAAATTTGAAAGGAAAAAACATATTAAGGAGGTACAGTACCAAATGCCATGACTAAAATATGGCTTGTTTAATTCTCATAAAATTTAGATAAAATATTAACTTTGACCCATTGACAAAAATATAAAATTTCAAAAATCCTGAACAACACACTTTATCAGAAAACAAGAATGTGTCCATAGTACACGGATGCCCCACTCCCACTATCATTTTCTATGTTCAGTGGACCGTGAAATTGGGGTCAAAACTTTAATTTGGAATTAAAATTAGAAAGATCATATCATAGGGAACATGTGTACTAAGTTTCAAGTTGACTATCGTAGGTGGGGCATAAAAATCATTGGACATATTGCAGCTTGACAAACACTAATTATGTTCATTGAGAAGCTTAATATTTTCTTGACAACAGAACATGATTAAAACTTTCAGCTGAGTTTTACAGAGTTATCTCCCTATAGTGTTATGTGCCACCATAAATTTGAATACAAATTCAAATATAAAATTGTGCATCACAATGAATTTCTTTAATTTGATAATTCCAAGACATTATTTTAAATCTTACCCAATGTAGTACCACTACTTATCCAGAATCTTATACCAAGACCGTCTAAAACTTTTTGTGCTGTTGATATAAGTTGTCTCGCTTTTCTTTGGAAATGTATAGCCTGTTCAGATTTGTCTCTTGGGTTTTTCAGATAGAAAGCTTCAGCTCTTGCATAGTTACATTCAATGAATTCAGAATGAGGCACTTGTTGTAGAAATGTTGTGATAGGTGATGGCACATGTAACTGGACATTGTCTATTGTCTTCTTTTGTAAATTAAACCTATAAATATATGACACATTGATAGGATCACTAACATGCTTATCAAGAAAACATAGTATAACAAATTTTTAACTGTTAATTTAAACTTACCTCAAAAGTGATTATATAACAAGTCATTATTGTATGATATTTTTATTTACTATTAGCAACAATATAGTGTTAAAGTATATGGGCTTCGAATCACACAAATGCTTTCTAACACTCATACTGATTTTGTTAGAAAGTCAATAAACACTTGAACGTATGATTTTAGTTATATAGGTTGACTAAGGTATTTCTGATATCTTATCTTCTTAACATCCTTGTTTGTTTTTTTAGGTTTGTTTTCATATGGAAAGAATGATTCTGAGAGAACTTCATTTTCTTATATAAATAAGGTCGTTAGTTTTCTCGTTTAAATTGCTTTACGTTGTCATTTTGGGGCCTTTTATAGCAGACTATGAGGTATGAGCTTTGCTCATTGTTGAAGGCCATACGGTGACCTGTAGTTGTTAATTTCTGTGTCTTTTTGGTCTCTTGTGGAGAATTGTCTCATTGGTGATCATACCACATCTTCTTTTTTATACTAAGTGTGAAAAGCAATAAAATATGTCAAGTGATATAAGCATGCATTTAAATTTATTATCTTCCTTACGGTTCATACGCTCCAGCAGTTGAACCAAAAGCTATATCTGATGTTGCAATCTGTATCTGGCTGTGCCATAGAAAGCCTGGTTTTCTGTTGTAAAATACAACAATATGAATGGTGGGTTCTGGGTATTTCATATGTTGAACAAATATATGTGTGGTTATTTTGACTGGCATTCTATTTTCTTTGGTAAGTGAATCAGGATGTTCATCTGATGAATCCACTGCTGAGAAACCATCCTGTCTTAACTTATGAACCATTAAGGACTGAAATTACAAAAAATAGAATTTTTATTAGTTGTAGAAACTATACAATATGTTATTTGATATTACCAAAATGTACTATGGATAAAAGATGACAGGCTATATATGTCACGAATAATCTATAACATCAACCCAACATCACAAACAAAAATTCATCTATTGGTCTTCTTATGCTTAATTGAAAATTTATTCTTCTGCATTTTGGATGATTTAAAGGTTGCTTGGATTTAGACATAACAAAAGACATCTAAATCAACTGAAATATGCAGAAATATGACCTATGGATGGATTTATGAATGAAGATGTGCCCATAAAAGGATCCATATTTGTGTGAACAGTTATCCATATTACTTCGAATGTATAGTTTTAAAAACAGTGACAGAAATTGTTATTTCATTGAATATCAATTCTAAATTGATCTCCATGTTCCTCAATATTAACACAAGAGTGCATATGCTGAAATGTCTGCCCTGCGTTACTGACCATTGATTTGATGTTGAAAGTATCATATGAAGGTTTTACTAAAAGTATCAAATAAATTTATCACTTTTCAAGATCTATGACAATGAGTTCAAGGTCAGCTAAATCATGAAAGACAAACATATACCGGTAGTCCGGTACATGTACACCAAATATTTTTCATTCACCATATATAGTTTTCTTAGTGCTTACTGTACTTGAAAGAGACAAATGACAAACACTTAACATTGATCAACTAACCATAAGAATGAGGTCAAGGTCCTTCCAAACTGACATGTACCCATTACAATCATTCCATAGAACACATATATGTATGACCTACTGCTTATACTATATATAGCATTTAAGAAATATACCATTTTCTCCATAATGATGTCACCCCCTTTCCTCCATAATTACGCCACCCCCTTTAATCCATAATGATGCCACCCCCTTTAGTCCATAATGATGCCACCCCCTTTAATCCATAATGATGCCACCCCCTTTAATCCATAATTACGCCACCCCCTTTAATCCATAATGATGCCACCCCCTTTAATCCATAATGATGCCACCCCCTTTAATCCATAATGACGCCTTTTGATGCCTGTGTTGATATGTTTTGACTACAGAATGTCTACAAAAAATTTGTATTCATATGAAAAGGATATTCATAAGAATATCTGACTTAAATTTATTTGATGAAATATTTGTTTTTCGCAATGCATTAATACTTTAAAGCATATTTTCAGCATTTTATTGAAAAATCCTATGCGAATCAAGTATGTAAAACGAATTTCCATTGAGGAAAGGGTTATGCACATATCTTTAACCTTATCACTTATCAATGAGGTAGATGTCAGGTGAACCCTGTCTGAAGTACATGTAGATGTTGCAAGGAACCCATATCGTCGCTGTTATGCAAAAACCTCGTATCTAAGGTTTTGATAATTTTACACCAGGCAGTAAAAACTGAAATCTTTTTATCGATTATTTAGAATTAAATATGTATGTTCCACTGTATGCGAAAATATCTGATCTTCTAACCAATCAATTACCAAGACGAGCAAAAATTTCTGCACCTATATTGTATGTTCAAAGCTTTTCATTATTTCTAAGCTATATTAGCTTTGAGAACCTAAAACTGATAAAACTTTACCTGTTATAATGTCAGCTGCCGTGCTGTGTGTTTTTCTTTTGAGATACCATATTTTCGCACAACAAAATATCTCACCAATCCGACTACATTTTTTCGTCACATGTCAGAATTTCGGGTTAATGATTGGTTAGAATATCAGATATTTTCGCATACAGTGGAACATACATATTTAATCCTAAATAATCGATAAAAAGATTTCTTCAAAAAATTGTGATAAGAGGTTTTTGCATAACAGCGACGATATACCAAATATAGTTATCCTATCACTCATAAAAATTGTATTTTTTTAAGCATTGCTGATCCATGAAAATGAGGTCAAGGATAATGAACATAAAATGGATGGAAACTTGGTAATATTAGGTATCTGCACGCAAGATATGAAGCAGCCAGGTCTTCTTACTTCTGAGATATAAGCTTTATACAAATATTATACATCACTGCTGCACGATAGTAATACATAAAGTCTTGCATACTGCTATTTTCTTTGAAAGTGAGACAAATACCTTTTAAATAAAAATAACAATTTTTCTTTAGTTTCAAATCTTTAAGTTTTTACCAATCTATGTCAAAATGTGAAATCAATGAACAGTAAATTGTATATAAATATATACACAATTGCTACATTATTTACCAAAGTTTTGGATAGGTTTCCAATGATACCAAATGTAATAACTTTGTTATTATTACACAAATAAACACAATCTTCTTTTGAGTTGGTTCCAGCTGACACTGCAGATAAGATTGAAGGCTCTAGTAGAAACAAGGGACTGTCAGTCCAGGACTTCTGCAATAACTCAACCACTATCTAAAACGTAAATATTTAAATCATAGTCTTAACCTAATTATCTTTATAGCAGTTTGTGTAAATAATCTATGCAATATTTTGGTCCAGCATGACTAAAGTGATTTAAATATCACCTTTCTAATTTATCTCTTTTATCTCAGTTAGCATAGTAATGGCTGATGACACTCCTCTTAAGTTTAAATTCACTTTCATGTTAAACTAGTAAATTTTTTCAGGTAACCATAATGTTCATTTACTTTTTCTGACATTAAGTTTCATATTTCTAATTATAAAAATATTTCATATACATTTTTATTCAATAATTATTTTTCTTAATTGATAAGACAAAATACACGGTAGATTTCAAAACTAATAGTTTTTTTTCTATACAATGTATCCTGCTGCTGGTAAATTAATATAATTAATCCTTTCCTAAATTCTAATATAAGTGGCTGTACATTTTTATTGATTAGATTTTATTAAACAACATCATGAAACAATTTGTAAAACATGAGCTCATACTGAGATACAACTTTCTATACAAATTAAATAAACTTATTCTATACTTTACCTTGCCATTATGGCTGTGGGTGTCTGCATCACCCTATAACAAATAACCAATAATAAATGTGTATCATTGTAAAACAACATGATATTATACATGACATAGGTACATGTAGATAATAAAACAAAAATTAGTATTCAATAAAATGTGTGTTCTTCAATGGTAAATGCTAACCCTATTAGAATGCAAATGTATGTTTGACATGGCCAGTTTCAGTTTTGGCTGCTTTTATAATATCCAGTGTAATATATATATACAATGTATGTGTTCCAAACAGTATGATTATTTGGACTACGTGTATGGTCTGGACCGTATGTGTACTTTTTCAAAATACTCATACGGTCAGACCGTAGGCGTACAGTCTGACTTATATTTAAGAAGTTGGTCAAGTTTATTAGATACAAATGCATATAGCAGATCAACATACAATGTAACTTAACTCTCAAATTAATATAAAAAAGTTCAATTGTACAATGTAACTGAAATAATAACTATATAATTTAACTATTTAAAAAATTCACGCTAATTGAATCTGTTAATCTTTTGTATTTAGCATGTTGATCAGTAATACATTAATTGAATTATGATCACTGAAATTGAAGATATCAGAAGTAAACATGATGTGAGAGGACAATTGTTTTAGAATATTTTGCAACTTTACAAAAAAATGCAAATGCAAAGGAACATGCATGGAGTTGAACTGTAAACATATAAATGTAAAAAATATAAAAGAGGGACGAAAGATACCAAAGGGACAGTCAAACTCATAAATCTAAAACAAACTGACAACGCCATGGCTAAAAATGAAAAAGACAAACAGAAAAACAATAGTACACATGACACAACATAGAAAACTAAAGAATAAATAACATGAACCCCACCAAAAACTAGGGGTGATCTCAGGTGCTCCGGAAGGGTAAGCAGATCCTGCAGGTTACTTGTCGTAGCAAGTGTCACCTAGGGCGAGAGTACCAAAATAGGATTCAGATATACAATTAAACAAATATTTAATTTCAATTGTTCGTTTGTTCATTTTATCCATCTAATTGTAATGATAACAATTTGTAAAACTAATAATGAAGAATGTGATAAATGTTGGTTTCTCGTACTGGACCATACGCATATACTCCTACGGTCCGACCATACGCATATGATCGGACCCCGTACGAGTATACATATACATGTACGGTCCGGACCGTACGCGTACAGTCCAAATACTCATATGGTCTGGAACATATGTATTGATAGGGAATAATGATAGAGAGAAAAAAAATGTTTATTAAAATGAATCACCTCCTTTGATCAGGTTGGTCTGTTTCATTTGGTTACATTTGTTTAGTATTGAAGTCTTAATTTTAATCAAGAATTCTGTTTTTTAATGTATTGAAGTTGTATGTAAACATAACCAGTAAAGAATTAATATGTTTTGTGTATATTTTGTGAAATTTGATTGCGGTCTTTTACCGGTATTGTTGTAATTTTGTGATATTAATTAATATGAGGCAGGCATAACCTGTGAATGGGGACGAAGTCTGTATGTCTTATTTTTTTAATTCAATCACGTTGATAAAAGAAACCGAAATACCGTACGTAACGTTCCTGATTTTGATTCTGTTGTTAGGGAATTAACTGTGACGTTCTTTAAGTTATGACGTCATATTCTATGTAAACAAACGAAACGCTTTCATCAGGTAAGGTTTTTTCATATCAAACAATTATTAAATCTTATATTTTACTAGACTGATACATATAATTTTCTTTTCAAAGTCTCATGCAAACAAGACAGATTTCTGCGCAAATGCGGGGAAAACCGGAACAGGAACTAGATCTGAAAAAAAAAGTTAACGATTTTGAGTTCATTAGTAGAATGAAAAATTCGGGAAATTTTCCCGATTTTTTTTTTTTATTGATTTTTCTACCGTAATTGGGGACTTCGTCCCCATATTATAGAGGACTTTTTTTTGTAGATGTCACATCATGTGCATGCATATGGTTTCCAATATGGAAATATGAACTGTTTGAAAAGTAACATTTGATATCTGGATCTTGTTATTAAAATTGAGATGGTCATTGTGCCTAACATTGCCTAAATATGTATTTAGTTTTCTATTATGCCTTTATCATATAAAGGTACATATCTGAATGTGCTAAGATATGTATTGGATACAAAAATTTTGAGAGATTAAGCACATAAATACAGTTACTTGGTTCGTTTGAACACAGTGAATTTATAACCTAATTTCTATGGCATTATATGGGGACGAAGTCCCCAATAACAGTAGAAAAATTAGTCAAAAAAAAAAAAATTTCATTGTACTAATGAACTCAAAATCATTCAATTTTTTTGATGTCATGTTTTGAACTCCGGCATCTGCATCTGCGCAGAAATCTACAATGTACTTCCTTTTTCTGGTCTCGTTTGTTTGAAACTTTGAGTAAAATATATATTTATCAGTCTAGTATAAAATAGGAAGGAGCGCAATACCAATTTCATTTTTAATAATTCCTTGATATGAAAAAACGTTACCTGATGATAGTGTTTCTTTGTTTACATTGCATATGACGTCATAACTTAAGTAACGTCACAACTAAAATCCCTAACAATATAACCAGAACGTTACAGTATTTCCGTTTCGTTTTTTTAACAAATATTTAAGTTACAAAAAAATAAATTCATACAGACTTTGTCCCCATTTACAGATAATGCCTGCCTCATATTATGGTCTCTTGTAGCGAAATGGAGTTGTCTCATTGCCAATCATACCACATCTTCTTATTTTTACATAACAAGAGAAATCTGAGCTCCAAACAAATATGATGTTCTCAATATCTTTCTTGTACTTTTATCCACAAATAATTCATAACTACAAATGTAAGGGGGGAAAATACTATGCCTATGGTATTTAATGTTTCTAACAAACCACATGAAACCGAACTATTTTGATTTTAAAACTGGTTTTGTGATACTTCTGAGCTATAATGGATCATGTATATAATCCTAGTTATATGGGGACGAAGTCCCCAATAACAGTAGAAAATTCAATAAAAAAAAAAATTCAGGAAAATTTCCCGAATTTTTCATTGTACTAATGAACTCAAAATCGTTCAAATTTTTTTGTGTCGTGTTTTGAAATCCCGGACCTGCGCAGAAATGTACAATGTACTTCCTTTTTCCGGTCTCGTTTGTATGAAACTTTGAGTAAAATATATATTTATCAGTCTAGTATAAAATAGGAAGGAACGTGCAATACCAATTTCATTTTTAATAATTCCTTGATAAGAAAAAACGTTACCTGATGATAGCGTTTCTTTGTTTACATTCCATATGACGTCATAATTTAAATAACGTCACAACTAAAATCCCTAACAACAGAATCAAAATCGGAGACGTTACGGTATTTCCGTTTCTTCTTTTTAACAAATATTTGAGTTACAAAAAATAATTCATACAGACTTCGTCCCCATTTACAGGTAATGCCTGCCTCATATTAAATCTATAATTTGAGAGGGAAAATTATGTCAAATTATCTCCCTTGTCACAATAACCCTGTTTATGACCAATATTCACCTGGTTTGAACTCAAATGAATCAACACAAAGAATTGGATGAATAGAAACAATGCAGCAGCAATGCAAAGGGGTTTAAGATATTTCCATCTCCTCATTATTATGGCTGTGGTGGGGCATAATTCTTTAACCCTTCAGCTGTCAAACTTTATGGTCGCTGACATTTTGAAGTACCGACGCAAATTTCATCGCTAGAAAATATTATTTGAATACAAAATAATTAGATAATTTTTATTTAATATCTACTATTCTATGTCAGTGTATTTAGATAAAAAAATTCTTATTTCATATTTGATAATGTCATTTATATCCTGTTGGAAATAAGCTTAAATTCACTGCTGACTATTTTTATCGTCGGCAACGTCACACGTGTACAAACTACCAGATGTTGACATTTGACAAAACTGTATACATGTTTTCTACAGTATAACGCAAGGAAAATGTAATCTGCTCACTGAGAAAACTGGCCATGGATAGTGAGGCCATATTGTATGGCATCAAGCTTGTCTTGGTGTGCATTGTTTGGTATATTTCCAGTGCGAGCGGAAATATTATTGGAAAGTTGGTGTTGACAGAATTTCCGTATCCTATGACAGTGACTCTCGTCCAGCTTATATCAGCAGCAGTTTATTTAGGCCCGATCCTAGGACTTCTAGGTGTCCCTCACACAGGCAATGTTCCCAAAAGATATTATTTCACCATGATTATTCCACTGGCATTAGGCAAATTCTTGTCATCACTATCTTCTCATGTCAGCATCTGGATAGTTTCCGTTTCATATGCCCATACTGGTAAGTATATATAACGAAACCATACAGTATATAACAGTCATTGGTGATAATGAAAGTAAATAATGGTTACATTTTATTTTAATGCACAATTAAACTGTATATTATATACTGTGTATCCTGCTCAAAACAACACCATTACTACATAAGTACAAATTGTAAACAATTGTCATTTGTATCCTTGTTTGTGTTGTTCATCAACTACATTTATATGTACATGTAATTAAAATCAATATGGCTTATCTTCATATACTGTTTGCACATGTACTTTACGTAGAAAAAAGAAGATGTGGTATGATTGCCAATGAGACAACTATCCACAAAAGACCAAAATGACACAGACATTAACAACTATAGGTCACTGTACGGCCTTCAACAATGAGCAAAGCCCATACCGCATAGTCAGCTATAATAGGCCCCGATAAGTCAATGTAAAACAATTCAAACGAGAAAACTAGGCCTTATTTATGTAAAAAAATGAACGAAAAACAAATATGTAACACATAAACAAACGACAACCACTGAATTACAGGCTCCTGATTTGGGACAGGCACATACATAAATAATGTGGCGGGGTTAAACATGTTAGCGGGATCCCAACCCTCCCCCTAACCTTGGACAGTGGTACATTTATAACAGTACAACATAAGAACGAACTATAAAAATCAGTTGAAAAAGGCTTAACTCATCAGATGGACAAAAATACAAGTGAACGTGTATGTCACATTGTGTGTTGTCTTTACACATTCAAGCTACATTGTATAAATAAGTTATTACTATAAAAAAAATAGTTTAAAAACATTTAATACATATTTTGGTTAAAAACTTGTAAAGTTTTCTGTAGTTGATTTTGTTGAGGAGCATGCATGACCATAAATGTTGATGTATATATTTTATGTAGTTGTTTTTTGGTATTTGAATTGGTGGCTAGCTGTCTCAGATGTAAAAGTGTACTATCCCACATCTCATTTTGTTCATGAGGATAATTAATACAAAAATACAATCTAGCCATTAAAAACATAGATACATGTAAAAGGAGATGTTGTATGAGTGCCAATGAGACAACTCTCCATCCCAGTCAAAACAACTAGTATGAAAACATTCAAATTTCAAACGAGGAAGCCAACAGTCTAATCTTACATGTCTTATATTCCATATAAAAACAAGAAACATTAATGAACCACATCAACAAACAACAACTACATGTACCATGACTACTGAATGCTTGTATTTATAAACTAATGAATGTAAACATGGTAAAATCGTATAAAATAAAATTTCTCATGGTCTTATTGAATGTTAGCATAGATTACATGTAAATTATAAAGTAGTGAAAGAAAACGCTTGTTTTCAAATCACAATTCATCATGATTCATTTAACCATGCAATATAAAGAAAAGTTATCGAGGAAATGGATAAACAATTAGCCACAGATGTTAAGCTGCTGAAAATGAATTTATTTAACAAAAGAAATTCTACATTAGTAAATGGCTACAAGAAATATCATACTTATAGCAACCATGTACAGAACACATTAAATAGGGCTTTTCGATATCCTCCAAAATGTCAGAAATAATTTTCTGTTAATTTCACATTTTGGACATTCCATTGCTTGTACAAATGTACATGAAGCTTGAACACTAACATAAATCATTTGAACATACATGTCAATGCATGTAGCACAAAATGAAAAAATAAGATTTATTTATTCCCATATATATATTAATACCTTAAGCTTTTAAATTAATAACATGTTTATAATTTTCAGTGAAAGCCACCTTGCCATTATTTACTGTTGTTCTTTCAAGAGTTCTGCTTGGGGAAACACAAACATTGCCAGTAAGTCAAATTGTAATATATGACTACTATTTTTTTTCCGCACCACAATACATACATTACTTGTACAGTACTGTGTAGGAATTAAGGACCAAAAAGGGGCCAAAACAATCATTTTTGTAGTTTCTGGACAATAATTTGTGTGTAAGTTTATGGATCTCAAGGTTCCATATCACTAAAGGAAGGCTGGGATTGAGCTTCGAGGTAATTGCCCAATTTATGCATGAATGAGGGGCCAAAAACAAGCATTTTTCTAGTTTCAAGACAATAACTTGTTTTTAAGAGTATGGATCTCTCTGAAATTGTACTACAAAGGAAATGCAATTAGTGTGGGGATAATTGCTCCAAGGGGGGATTCAAAAGTTTGGGGGATGATTAATGCATTCAAATTTTGTTAAGGGGTTCAAATTTTTTTTTTTATCAAGAAGAATCTTTAATTGCACAGTATTGTGCAATAGATTTGTATGATCTTGACATTTACTTTGTGTCAGAAACTTATACTATGTCAAAAATTTAATCACAATCCAAATTCAGACAGTATCAAGCTTGAATATTGTTCAAATTTGCCCTAACTGCTCAGGGTTTAACATCTGCGGTCTGTATCAGTCTGTGTTTAGCAAAGCAATTTATTCTATCCTACATTTAAGAGATATCATTTTGCTCATCATTGTATTATTAACAGAATTATCAAGTATATTATTTTATTCTTTTTTCCAAGGTATATTTATCATTACTGCCTATCATAGGAGGTGTTATCATTGCTACATTAACAGAAGTATCATTTGAGTTTATGGGATTACTCAGTGCTCTTGGTGCTACACTAGGATTCTCATTAATGACTATTTTCTCTAAAAAGGTAAGTCCATGTATTATTAATTCATGTATATTCAATGCATTTAATCATGTTAATATGACAGGGTAAAGTTTTGCCCCTCCAATCACCCTGTTTCAGTTTAAAACTTAATCAATATCCATCTCCTCTGCAGACAAAAATGTGCTTTTTGTGGTGGCCTCAACAATTGTTTTTAAGTTCATGGTTTGGTCTTTTAAACATGTTAAATGGGAACAAAGGCTAAGGAAAAAATATATTGTTCAAAGTATTTTTCAGCATCGACATATCTTATTTCCATGATATTATATGTATTTGATACATGTACAAAGTCATAGACCTTTGTCATAGACCTTTGTCATAGACCTTTGTACATTGACTTTTGCATAGTTTATTATCATTTACATGTGTGAAAATTTGTGTTTGGTCAATAAACATGTAACATTATAAATTGTAAATTTCATCTTGGTATTTAGATAAAAGAAGATGTGGTATGAGTGCCAATGAGACAATTCTCCATCAATTGTTTGATTTAAACTGCCTGAATTACCCCGTACTTGAATGAATCCATCAAATGCCGTTGACATAATATTCTTTTTTTTTCAGTGTCTACATGAAACTGGCCTTCATCATTTACGACTACTAGTGTTACTGTGTAGAATATCTGCTTTATGTTTCTTTCCTGTTTGGTTGATATTTGATTTTAGAAAAATTATTTCCAGTGATGATACAGTAGTAAGTAAACATGTACTGGATACGATACATGTATGGATTCTTAAAAATTAAAAAGAAAAGCAAATTTATATAAGCATGTTATTGTTGATATTGTAACTTCTACATAAGGATTCCCTATGTACAATTATTACAGGCAGGCTGAAGCGTGATAGCAACATTTTTTCAAACATTTCCCTGCATGATTGCTCATTTCAACATTAAGATATTTTCACATATGAGATCAGTGATATTGTTTGCCTCAAATTACAGCCGAAATTCTGCCTTTTCCCCTAGAGAAAATTCCCAATTACTAAAAAAAGTGGCTTAAAATTCCTCCCAAAAAAGTTTACATTTTCCCAAAACAGTGATGGCATTGGTAGTAATGTTTGTAAATATCGTATTCATGTTATTATTTTGATATAAGAAAGCGCTTTTGAGATCCAGTTTTCTGATCAGAATCATCATGGTGTTTGTAACACATGATTTTCAATGCATTAAGTACCATCATTGTTTTGGTTTCTTTCCCCTCTCCGAAAAGTATCTTTCAGGTTGAGGAAGTACACCACTAATTAATGGCCCCATTGCTTTCTATGTTAAATTCCTCAATTTCGAGTGGTCACAGCTCCTTTATCTTAAGTTCAAATAAAGTGACAATCATTGCATGTCAAAGCAACACCTTCTGGTGTCCTGTACTCAAAAAATCAACATACCTTACATTGCATATAAGAAAGAACTGGTTCCCGGAACTTCGGATGTACCAAAACAGGTACTTCCGATCTGACAAAAAGGCAAAATGTACCCTCCTTTTTAAATTTCATGCCATTTTTTTATTATTCAAATTTATCAGTCAAAAATTGTTCTGCAATGATCACCAGTCATGCAGCTTTCATTTGATACCAAAATTAATAAAATATTCTAAATATATTGAAAGTTATGTCCATGTGTAGGAACTATTTTGTGTTAAATATGTACTACTTTCTGGTATGTGCTTTCTGGCCGGGCCTGAATTAGTGGTGTTACACCTATAACAGAACCAAATTTGCTATATTGACTTGAGCATTACTTTATTTCATTCTATGATCTATTTCAAGCAATAAAAAACATATAAAGCTTTAGTCCAAATACTATTTTATTAATTTTAAGCTCAAATTCGACTGGTAGTAACATATGGGTTATTCAAAGAAAACTGCATATGGATATTACCATTGGCCAATATACCTTTTTAGCTCACCTGGCCCGAAGGGCCAAGTGAGCTATTCCCATCACTTTGCGTCCGGCGTCCGTCGTCGTCGTCCGTTGTCGTCCGTCGTCGTCCGTCGTCGTTAACTTTTACAAAAATCTTCTCCTCTGAAACTACTGGGCCAAATCAAACCAAACTTGGCCACAATCATCATTGGGGTATCTAGTTTAAAAAATGTGTGGCGTGACCCGGTCAACCAACCAAGATGGCCGCCACGGCTAAAAATAGAACATAGGGGTAAAATGCAGTTTTTGGCTTATAACTCAAAAACCAAAGCATTTAGAGCAAATCTGACGTGGGGTAAAAATGTTTATCAGGTCAAGATCTATCTGCCCTGAAATTTTCAGATGAATCGGTCAATCGGTTGTTGGGTTGCTGCCCCTGAATTGGTAATTTTGAGGAAATTTTGCTGTTTTTGGTTATTATCTTGAATATTATTATAGATAGAGGTAAACTGTGAACAGCAATAATGTTCAGCAAAGTAAGATCTACAAATAAGTCCACATGACCAAAATGGTCAGTTGACCCGTTTAGGAGTTTTTGCCCTTTATAGTCAATTTTTAACCATTTTTCGTTAAAGTAATCTTTTACAAAAATCTTCTCCTCTGAAACTACTGGGCCAAATTAATCCAAACTTGGCCACAATCATCTTTGGGGTATCTAGTTTAAAAAATGTGTGGCATGACCTGGTCAACCAACCAAGATGGCAGCCACGGCTAAAAACAGAACAAAGGGGTAAAATGCAGTTTTTGGCTTATAACTCAAAAACCAAAGCATTTTGAGGAAATCTGACATGGGATAAAAATGTTTATCAGGTCAAGATCTATCTGCCCTGAAATTTTCAGATGAATCGGTCAATCGGTTGTTGGGTTGCTGCCCCTGAGTTGGTAATTTTTAGGAAATTTTGCTGTTTTTGGTTATTATCTTGAATATTATTACAGATAGAGATAAATTGTAAACAGCAATAATGTTCAGCAAAGTAAGATCTACAAATAAGTCAACATGACCAAAATGGTCAGTTGACCCCTTAAGGAGTTATTGCCCTTTATAGTCAATTTTTAACAATTTTCATTAATTTGGTAAATTTATGTAAATTTTTACCAAATATAGTTCTCTGTTACTAATGGGCAAAGTTCATTATAGATATAATTGTAAGAAGCAAAATCGTTCAGTAAAGAAAGAACTTCAAACACATCACCATCACCAAAATACAATTTTGTCATGAATCCATTTGTGTCCTTTGTTTAATATGCACATAGACCAAGGTGAGCGACACAGGCTCTTTAGAGCCTCTAGTTTATTCAAAATATTATTGTTTTATTTATTTATTTCTATTAGGAAAGCTATGTGCTAACTAATAGTCATATTTGTATCAGAGGTTCTTCATTAAATAAAAATATATCAGTTTAAACTTGAGACATAAATGAGAAATTATCCCCCCTTTTTTCTTGAAACTGGAAAAGGGCTTTTTTTTTGTATATACCGTAATACTGTGGTAAAACATAGATTAATAAGAGCAATTTATATATCCCTCAGCTAGATAACTTGCTAAACTGGTTCAAAATTGCATGTACAGTGAGATTTTAGAATTCTTATATGAGTATGTACCATTTGCCTTGATTGTAAAAGGCTACCATAAGAAAAACAAAAAAACTTGAAAAATCATAAGATTATTTTGACCAAGAGCTATTTTGTTCCACATACAAGTCATAAAATACTTGTTTTATTGATTTCAATCAGAAAAAATGCAAAAATAAGAACTTGGAGTCAAGTCTTAACTGCATGCATGCTGTATGACCATAAAAGGCTAACATACTTGAGTATGCCAATTTAAGAGCTTAAATTTCCCATAAGCAGGACGGTTGACCAAAAAAAGATGATTAAACATGATTACTAACATCAAATTGGACTTATTTTCATTGGAATAGGTACAACTTTTAAAAATTGGATTTCTGGTGATTCTCTGTAATAGGAAGTACACCACTAATTAATGGCCCCATTGCTTTCTATGTTAAATTCCTCAATTTCGAGTGGTCACAGCTCCTTTATCTTAAGTTCAAATAAAGTGACAATCATTGCATGTCAAAGCAACACCTTCTGGTGTCCTGTACTCAAAAAATCAACATACCTTACATTGCATATAAGAAAGAACTGGTTCCCGGAACTTCGGATGTACCAAAACAGGTACTTCCGATCTGACAAAAAGGCAAAATGTACCCTCCTTTTTAAATTTCATGCCATTTTTTTATTATTCAAATTTATCAGTCAAAAATTGTTCTGCAATGATCACCAGTCATGCAGCTTTCATTTGATACCAAAATTAATAAAATATTCTAAATATATTGAAAGTTATGTCCATGCGTAGGAACTATTTTGTGTTAAATATGTACTACTTTCTGGTATGTGCTTTCTGGCAGGGCCTGAATTAGTGGTGTTGCACCTTGAAAATGTCTGACAACCAAAATATACATGAAAAAAAACAGTGCAAAAAAGACAGTAAAAGGTCAGCAAAAAATCTGAGATGTGTTTAGAATAAAAAATACAAATTTCCCAATTTCAATAAAAAAATATGCAATTTTCCCAATAAAAAATGGTAGAGGTAGTTATGAAAAAAGACAACAATATCACTGGAGATGAAGTTTTTGATATAATTTTAATTCAAATAAAAGCTAAAAACTTACATATGATAATGTTATCAGAAGAATTAAATATCTAAGTATATTTTACCGGTAGTTAGGCCATAAAAAAGAATATGTTTGTTTGCCCTAACACTACCTACCCAGAAATAGCTGCCTACTCAAAATCTTTTATTGCCTTGAAGAAAAGTTTTTTTTACTTGGATCTGCATGACAAAAAAAAACATCCTACACTTCTATTTCTCTTCTTTTTTTTAAAAAAAAAAGACATTGCCTCCCTACCTACCCACTGTCTCTACTTTTGAGTAGGGTTTGGGCAAACTAAAATATTTTTAAGTGTGGCCTTAAGACCAAGAATCAGCAATACATTCATAGAAAATCTTGGTCAAAGAAATGTTTTTGCAATTGATTTTAAACACTTCAAATTTGATTTTCAATTTTGTCAACCACTTGAACCAGTATATTGAATAATATATAATAACTATGATGGTGTCTAAATTATGTATTTTCATTACAGGTAGAGGGAAAGTCTCTGGCCACCCCAGTATTATTATTGTTTTTTGATGGCTTGTTCAGCATGTTACAGAATGTATTTGCCTTCACTGTTCTGGCTATGGTATCTACATTGAGTTATGCTGTAGCTAATGCCACAAAGAGAGTGGTTATTATTGGTGCTTCTCTGTTCGTTTTACAGAACCCTATTACTATGTCTAATTTTATTGGAATGATGATTGCAATATTTGGGGTGTTAGTTTATAACAAGGTTAGTATGGAAAAACATGTATTTGTTTAGTTTGTATGTCCTGCCTTTGATCATATGAAGACATTAGGTTTTCCAGTCTGTCCGTCTGTTTTTGGTCTGTTGCTCACCACCTAGGTTAAATTTTAGGTACAAATGTAAGAGCCAGAGGAAATATGTCTAATAGGCAAACATTCTTGATGTTATTATTGGGAGGAGAATTAGATATTTTTATTTTTGAAATCTGTCGATACAAGATCAGCATCATCTTTGAGTTTAAATGACTTAATTATTTTGTTGTTTCTTGTTGACAAATAGATTTCAAAACTTAATATTAAATTGAAGAATTTCAACATTATTAAATATGAACAATTTATGGCTTGACCATATTTGAATCTAAAGTAGTCATGACCAAGAAAGTTTTCATTCCAAGAAAATAAATATTTTTGATTAAGGGGAGACAACTATCAGTTAATAGTTCAGTAAGTTGTGTGGTGATATCTCTGCTTTAAAAGCTTTTTAAAAAATGTGGTGCACACTGAATAACCTGTGTAGTGGTTATTTTAAAGTGTGCACCACATCTTTTATGTCATTTCGAAAAGACATATAAAATATTACAGTTATTTCTTATAATTTAATTCTAAATTCCATTTTGAACCCGAGTAAACCATGAAAAAACGTTGATAATGTCACGGTCACATGACTGAATTATGTCTATGAGCCATAATGGAGCCATAATGGATGTAACGCATCTTCCAAAATTAAATTATTGGATGATATAATAATTTTTTTTACATTTAAAAATGTATATCCATTCTTTATTTGTCTTGATCAAAGTCTTTCATTCTTTCTTTTTTTGATTCTGAAGCTTATTCTTCAAATGCAGAGGGGTTAATTTCCAATACTTTTTGCCTTCATTTTTCATAAGAATTGTAAAATAATTCCTTTGTTATAAATCCCTTAAGCAAGCTACTTAAAGGGGCACTAGCTGACAAATTCATGTTCACCGATTTTAATCGAATTTTCATATTTGATTTATAACAATGTAAAACATTTATCCAAACTATTATAAGTCTAACATAAACAATTACAAAGGCACAGGCATGAAAAACTGTAGCTTCGTTTCGTGTGTATTTTAGTCTGTACGCCGTCTAAATAATTATCGAGTTGACCTCTAAAGTCATCTGATGACCATATAAGCGATATAAACATAAGTATAGATATAAATAGATTAAGCAAACTTGTGCTGTTGGATTATTCAAGGTCTATTCAATTTCATATTATGTATAGATGAAAAATAAATGTTTATCATCGTTTTTACCTGTATAAGAATGATATTTTGTGGATCGAATCAGTCAATCAAATGATTTACCTTTGTTTCACTTTCAATTTCGACATTCTTTTCCTTTAAATAACAATTCAAGTTTTATCCTTTTCAAGCTAAGGGGTTAAATTGAAGTTCACATGGATACAGATTCAATGAGGTAGAATTATTCACTTGCAAGTGAATAATTCATGATCAATGGTTTTTGGCTTATTTTGACAAAATTAAACTATACTGGCTGCTAAAAGCGAATTATTATTTCACTTTTTGCATTTCATTAATCAATGTTAATGATTGAGCAAAAAAAAAATATACATTAGATTTTTTATATATCTCGTAGCTAGTGCCCCTTTAAACTTTTTAGTCTGTTCTATGCCTCCAACTTTTTTTTCTTTTTCAAGAAAGACCTCCTAATTTTTTCCAAACTACTGAACAAAATAAGTATTAGGAATTTTTAATAATTATGATGGTCTGTATTATATTTTTCTATTTTAATTTTCTAGGCAAAATTTGACCATAATCGAGAGAGAAAGAGACAACAAATTTTGCCACAAATTCAAAGTGAAAGCAGCATTAAAACACTTTTAAATAGTAACTTTTCATATTCAAAGAGTGGGCCTAATTTACATAATAATGAACACAATGTATAAAAAAAAGTGAAAGAGGGAATTCAGGAGTTTTAGATTTATATATTAATTCATGAGTCAGAATTTGAGATGTAGAGATGTTCTGCATTTTCAAATTTTTATATGTATCCAGAGGAAATTATTTACAAATACTGGGACCTTGCATTTTTGTTTTTGAACTTGTAAATAAATAGAAAGTGAAATTTGTTATGAGAAATAAACAAGTGTGTGTAAAGTATCATAGGAAAAATGATAAGTGTTTTGGTATGTATTTGCATGTGGCAAATTATTTTATTATATATGTACTTTTTATTCCCTTTATACTCTCTTTCAGGCACAATTCATCTTTTTATTATTGTCTTTTTGCATCTATTTACAATTTCAGGTTGGCACTTAACATTAAATTTTATCTTTTTCTAGAAAGGAAAAAAAAACATACTAAAACTTTTCTAATGATTGCCCTGAACTTGACAAGTTACTGTTCTTGTTTGCATGCTGACTTCATAAACTTCTCAGTTTATATTTATCTTTTCGTTCAGTTGATGTTATTTTTTGTTTTAAAACCAAATGTATATATAATAAATGCGTGAGTGTACTTATAAATAATGTATATCTTTTTTGCAAGGTCTAATTATAAACACATTAAAAAATATTTGTAATTAACTCTGGTCATAAATAAGATATTACTTCTAAAGAAAATGTTCCTAACTTTTTGAGAGCAATGCTTATGTAAATTTGGTGGCTAATTGATATAATGGAATGTTTTGTAACTACATGTACCTGTGGCTATACAAATTCCGATCACAGTAGTATTTGAATATGTAAATAAGATGTGGTAGGATTGCCAATAAGACAACTTCGCCAATGAATTTATTGTGTTTCATTAAAATTTGAACAAACATTTCAGGCTTAATGCTGATAATTGTACAAGTAATAGTATAAGGCACCGTAACATGTAATTTTATACTGAGAGCTGTGAGACTTGCCAAAAAATTATATTAAGTGCCAATTTTATTTGATCAAGAACACATGAAAGCTATAATGATGAACACTATAACAATGTTGAACATTTTAATTTCTACTTATTACTTGAGTAAACTGTTTGGCATGTACTATATTTTCAGGCTATCATATTTTCCCCCACTGATACACATAATTGATATGGCTTCTACTAAAGAAATCCCCATTTGGAGCTAATGCGTTTAGAGACCTCTTACATGTATGTCAGTATACCTTTACTATATAACCTTAACTGTTTGATATGCTTATATTCTCACTTTCAGGCTAAATATGACCAAAACCAAGCAAAAAAGAGAGAGACAATTCTTCCTTATATTCGTAGTGACTCGAATCTCAATGCACTTTATAAAGGTAGTCTTCCTCATTCCAAAAGTATGTCTAATCTACGGGAAAATGGATATGTCCATCCGGATGATCATATATTGTTACAGAATAATATTCAAATGGACCATGTGACGTTGCTTCCACCAATGAAAGATGATAAAGAAAGAGGTAGTTTTGGACTTTCAGATTTGCATTCCAGAGGAGTTCATCATGTGTGATATAAATATTTTTATGTAATTTACGCAATGCTGATAGATTTTTCTCTTAAGAAACCATTTGATTTTTATTGTTTCCATCAATTATGTACTCATTTGAGGTAGATTTTTTTCTAAACTGCGATAAAGAAAAAAATTATAATAGCATTATTTTGCAGCCATTGTGTTAAAAGTCAAACCTGTCCAGTGTCCAAACAGAACTCCTTGTGTACTTTAGTACAGTTTTTATTTAAATCAGAATTTTTGAAAGAATTAACTAAACAGTTATTACCTTGGGTAAACCAGATACATTAATATATTATTTTGCTCAAGTTTATAACTGTGATCATTTATTTATTAAGTATTTTTTAGCAGCATATTTTTTGGACCAACGTTTAATTTTTAAATTCTACAATTACTACATAATCATGTGCATGAAGATTGGTGCAGAAAGGATCGTACTTGTATAGACTTTACAATTTGTTAATTATTTTAGATGATAAAAATTTGTGGAAAAAACAGTTTAGTGTTAGTCTGAGTGCAGTTTCAAATGAATTATTATATACTGCAAACATTTAGTTTCTGTCACTGTGATAAAACAATGAAATTGGTGATAAAATAGTTACCCATTAGTGGCCTTCAGCTGTTTTCTGCTCTTGGGTGGGGTTGTTGTCTCTTTGACAGCTTCCCCATTTCCATTCTCAATTTCATTTGGTTTATCAGCTATGATGTTTTTCTTCTACTTCTGGTAATTGTTTATGATGATGCAACATGATTACTAACATATCAATTTTTATAGCATTGAATATCATTTGTTTGAACAAAAGGGTGCAGGAATTCATTTGATAAAAGATATCTGCATACTTATTTAATAACTTATCATAGAATTATTGATGTTATATTATCTTCATTGACTTTAGCTTTCTATCAATTATGTTCTGATCGAAATTGAAATATATGATAATTTTCAAGCTTTCTGGAATCTCACCTTCAGTATTATGAGTTTATTGTCATATGGAATTCACCATACTTGTAATTAGAATGCATTGTTGTTATGCCCACCTACGATAGTAGAGGGGCATTATGTTTTCTGGTCTGTGCCTCAGTTCGTCCGTTCGTTCGTCCGTTCGTTCGTCCCGCTTCAGGTTAAAGTTTTTGGTCAAGGTAGTTTTTGATGAAGTTGAAGTCCAATCAATTTGAAACTTAGTACACATGTTCTCTATGATATGATCTTTCTAATTTTAATGTCAAATTAAAGTATTGACCCCAATTTCATGGTCCACTGAACAAAGAAGAAGATAGTGTGAAGCTCAGGTTAAAGTTTTTGGTCAAGGTAGTTTTTGATGAAGTTGAAGTCCAATCAACTTGAAACTTAGTACACATGTTAACTATGATATGATCTTTCTAATTTTAATGCCAAATTAAAGTATTGACCCCAATTTCACGGTCCAGTGAACATGTAAAATGATAGTGCGAGTGGGGCATCCGTGTACTATGGACACATTCTTGTTTGCTTTTTATCATGACATTAACTTTGCAAGAGATCATACTTTTCAATGATTTATGAAATTTTTGAAAATATTGCAGATAAGGAAGGATCCATGGCATTGTCAATGTACAGTACTTTAAAACAATTAAAGAAAAAAATTACCATGTTCAAATGCTTTCTTTTTCATGCATCAACAGCTCATGTTAAAGTAGAATGGTCTCATCAAATATTATTTTATTTTACATTATCCTAAATAAGATATAAAGAGAACAGTATTAAAGGGGCACTAGCTGTCAAATTAATGGTCACCGATTTGACTCAAATTCTCATGTTTGATTTATAACAATGTAAAACATTTATCCAAACTATCAAAAGTCTAAAATAAACAGTTTAAAGAGCATGGGGTAGATAATATATAGGTTCGTTTCTTGTGTATTTTAGTCCAGACACCATCTAATTAACTATCGATTTGACCTCAGATGACCATATAAGTGATGTAAACATATATTAAGATATGAATAGATTAAACCAACACGTGCAATTGGATTTAATAGGTCTGTTTGATTTGATTTTATAGATTAAAAATAGATGTTTCTCATTGTTTTACACCATAAAAGAATGATTTTATGTGCATCAAATTAGTAATCAAATGATTTACCGTAGTTTCACTTTCATTGTTGACATTCTTTTTCTTTAAATAACCAGTACACGCACAATGCATGCATTGTCAATCTCTGGCTAGGGGTTTAATTGAAGTTCACATGAATACGGATTTAAAGAGGTCGACTCATTCACTTGCAAGTGAATAACTAATTATCAATGTTTCTTAGCGTAATTTGACAAAATTGAACCTTTTTGGCTGCAAAAAGCAAATCGTTATTTCACTTTTTCACTTTAATTATTGATTGAATAGAAAAAAAATCAAACTTTAGATTTTTTATATATCTCGTAGCTAGTGCCCCTTTAAAATCATATCTGACATAATATTTGTCTTTTTTTTAGAACAATTACCAATTTGAGAAATGTTTTTTTATAGGTTTCATGATACTGAAATTTTTAGACTACTTGCTTAAAGTGAAGGGTGTTTTTCCACAATAGTGATTAATTGCCCATAAAATGGTGTGAAAATGACAGTACAGGAAATCTTCTTACCAATCATTTTTGAAAGAAGAGAATTTCCAAATTTAAAACATAAAAAAAACACTTCAACATGGTAAACAGAATTTTTCAGAGCATATGTATCAATTTATTTTTGAACATTGATCCTGAATATATTGTGATATTGTCCACTGCATGTAAATGATCCAATAATCATGTACCTAGTCAAGTGCATCTGAAAATTTAGCAGTATATA
The DNA here is from genome assembly GCF_965363235.1 of Mytilus galloprovincialis. Lineage (NCBI taxonomy): Eukaryota > Metazoa > Mollusca > Bivalvia > Mytilida > Mytilidae > Mytilus > Mytilus galloprovincialis. The sequence goes on along the minus strand of NC_134838.1, from coordinate 62,754,505 downwards.
TCTTTTCCGAAGATGATTAATACTCCCTACGCAAGGGTATACCAAGGAATCTAGTCTGAATAATATTTATTTATCATATTTATACAGGGAAGTTAATTGTCATTAAACATTATTTTCTATTATGAGTTTGTGTACTGTAATCAGTCTTTGATTCTGCCATTTGTGTAGTAAAAATGTATCAACTATACATACATGTATACTTTGTACCAAGTCACATTTTCTGTGTATAGTTTTTCTACCTGTTTCTTACAAACAGCAAACTATTTTTATTCAGAAAAAAAGTATATTGTTTTTCAATATACAATTTATTGAAATCTATACTGTAATTTTAAAAGTATGAATTGCCTTAGCTTTCACTCTTAGCAGCTTTCCGTCTTAGCTCACCTGGTGATGTGAGCTATTAACGTCCCTTGGTGTAGATATGTCATGCTTAATTATTTTTAACATCTCTGGTAAACCACTTGACCAATTTCAACCAATGTTGAATTTAATTATCATTCCAGCATCCATTCTGAAGTTATTCTTTTTTGTTTATGCCAATTAACCAGCATGATTGCCATGACTTAAAATAGACCATAAGGGTAAAATGCATTAATTGATTTACAAAAATGTTAAATGACCAAATCCATTTTGTGACTCTTTTTTGGATTAACCCTTAAATGATGATTTCTGACCAATTTTCTACTATTTCCTGTTACATTGAAATTATAGAAGATAGGCAGCAATACAAGATATAAATTGATAGGCGAGTGATTCAGGATGTTGAATGCATCTTGGTTTTTTTTTTACTACTAGTACTTGCTTATTAGAAGCCATGTTTGTTTTACAATCCATGACAGCATAAAACTAAAATTTCTTGCCAGTTCTGTTAATTTTTTCTTCAAATTTTGTGTATTAATAAAATATTAAGATGAAATATTTCAGAATATTTTTGATGTAATTTGGAAATAATTTATTTTTAATATTTAACCTTGAGTTATTGAGTTGAAACTTTAAAGTGATATTAGAATTAGAAGGCATGCATCCTAATAGTTTATGTTACAAAATATTTGTTATAGGTGTTTATTTACATCAGTTTTGAATGTAGAATTTATTTAAATCTATTTATTGTTTTTTATCATAGACATTTGTCTTGTATTTTTATGATGGTTTTGATAGTGTTTGCAATCACTATTTTGACCAACATTTACTTTATAATAAAATTGTTGATGTTGATGCAAAGTTACATTGTTAAAGGTATATTTTATATTGAAGGATTAAAGGAAAAATAAAAAAAGTTTTTAAATAGATGAAAGTGTTTCTTTGATGTATAAAGGCGACAATAGTATACTGCTGTTCAAATTTCATGAATTGGTTGAGAGAAAAAAAAATCTGGGTTACAAACTAAAACCGAAGGAAACACATCAACTAATTTTATATAAGAGGAAAACACAGGAACAACAAAAACACTGAAGTTCAAAAAAAAAACAAAAAAACAAATGCCAACATACATGACATACATAGAAACAAACTATTTGATAACAACTGCCATATTCCTGACTTGGTACAGGACATTCTAAGAAAAAATGATGGGTTGAACATGGTGTTTTAAGGCTAGCCAAACCTCCCACTTATATGGCAATGTTAAACAGTATTGCTAAAATGACAAAACTACATGAAAGAACTACAGCACAAACAAACACAAGAACACTCAACAACAGAGGAAACTATAATAAGTATGAATACTAGTACCTAGAAATTTCTCACACATGCTTTTGTTGTGTAATACTTAAAAGAAACCAAGTACATGTATAATTGAAGTACAAAAATATAATTTTAATCATTGAAAGCTCCACATTATTAACATCACAGCAAGCTTCACCAAAAATAATGGAGACCACGCCAAGCTCTGCCAAAACAATGGATACTACATCAAGTTCCACTATAAAACAAAGGACACCACACAAAACTTAACCGAAGCAATGGACATTACAGCAAGCTCAACCAATAGAATGCACACCACAGCAAGCTCAATCAACAACAATGACCACCACAACAAGATCCATTAACAACAATTGACAACACACCAAGCTCAATCAAAAGAATGGACACCACAGCAAACTCAATCAACAACAATGAACACCACAGCAAGACCAATTAACAACAATTGACAACACCAAGCTCAATCGAAAGAATGGACACCACAGCAAGCTCAATCAACAATGGACACCAGAGCATGCTTCTCAAACATCAACCAAGACACCACAGCAAGCTCCACTTAAAAACAATGGACATCACAGCAAGGTCAATCAAAATAAAAGAGACAGCACATCAAGATAAACAAACTACAATAAACACAACAAGCTAAATGAAAATGATTTCCCAGCAAGCTCAATCAAAAACAGTAGACATCATAGCAAGCTCAACCAAAAACAATAAATACCACATCAAGCTCAACAAATACAATGGATACCACATCAAGCTCAACCAAAAACAATGGATACCACATCAAGCTCAACCAAAAACAATGGATACCACATCAAGCTCAACCAAAAACAATGGAAACCACATCAAGCTTGATTAAAATAAATAGACGCACAGCAATGGACACCACAACAAGCTCAACCAAAATCAATGAACACAACTGCAAGCACAATCAAAATCAGAGGACACCACAGCAAGCTCGTTCAAATACAATGGACAACAACACAAGCTCCACAAAGGACATCACAGCAAGCTCATCCAAATGCAATGGACACCACAACAAGCTCCACAAAAAATAATGGATACTAATATCACACCACCAAAAACAATGGACTCTACACCAAGCTCCATAAAAAATGGACGCACAGCAAGGCTCACCAAAAAAACAATGGACACCACAACAAGCTCAACCAAAATCAATGAACACAACTGCAAGCACAATCAAAATCAGAGGACACCACAACAAGCTCCACAAAACACAATGGATACTAATATCACAACAAGCTCCACCAAAAACAATGGACTCTACACCAAGCTCCATAAAAAATGGACACCACAGCAAGATCATCTGAAAACAATAAATACCACAGATAGCTACAGCTAGTTCAACCGAAAGTAATGGTCATTGACACAATCTCAGTCAAAAACAATAAACGACACAGCAGACACCAACAAAATACAATGGACACAACAGCAAGATCAACAAAATACAATGGACACAACAGCAAGATCAACAAAATACAATGGACACAACAGCAAGATCAACAAAATACAATGGACACAAAAGCAAGATCAATCTAAACAATTATGCCCCAACAAAATTCAGTAAGTTCAACCAAAATTAATGACAACCAAAGCAAGCCCCACCAAAAAACAAACCCCAAATCCAGCTCCAACAAACACAATGGACAAAACAGCAAGATCAACCAAAATTATAAATACCACAGCAACCCACAGCAAGTTCGATCAAAAGTACTGGCCATCACCGAAAGCTCCACCAAAAACAAATAAACACAACAATGGACATCACAGCAATCATCACAAAAAAAACCACATCAAACTCCAAAAAAAAACCAACAAATGACAGCACTGCAAGAGCAACCAAACAGTGTGAATACCAAAGCAACCCCACCCTAAAGTACTGGCCACCACCTAAAGCTCCACCAAAAACGAAAAACACAGCAATGGACACCACAGCAATCATCACAAATAAAAACACATCAAGCTCCAAAAAAACCCCAATTGACAGCACTGCAAGAGCAACCAAAAACTATCAATACCACATCAACCCCACCTTAAAGTACTGGCCACCACCTAAAGCTCCACCAAAAACAAAAAAACACAGCAATAGACATCACAGCAATCATCACCAAAAAACCCACATCAATAAAAAAAACAATTGACAGCACTACAAGAGAAACCCAGCACAATACACACCACAGCATCCCACAGCAAGTTCAATCAAAAGTACTGGGCATCACCGAAAGCTCCACCAAAAACAAATAAACACAGCAATGGACATCACAGCAATCATCACAAAAAAAAAATCAATAAAAGAACAATTGAGAGCAACAAAACACAATACACACAACAGCAACCCACATCAAGTTCAATCAAAAGTACTGGCCATCACCGAAAGCTCCACCAAAAACAAAAAAAAAAAAAAAACACAGCAATGGACATCACAGCAATTATCACAAAAAAAAAACAAATCAAGCTCCATCAAAAACAATTGACAGCACTGCAAGAGCAACCAAACTCAATACATACAACAGCAACCCCCACCATAAAGTACTGGCCACCACCTAAAGCTCCAACAAAAACAAAAAAAAAAGCACAGCAATGGACATCACAGCAATCATCACTAAAAGAACACATCAAACTCCAAAATAAAAAACAATTGACCGTACTGCAAGAACCAAAAACTATAAATACCACATCAACCCCACATTAAAGTACTGGCCACCATCTAAAGCTCCACCAAAAACAAAAAAACACAGCAATAGACATCACAGCAATCATCACAAAAAAACAAATCAATAAAAAAAAACAATTGACAGCACTACGAGAGCAACCAAACACAATACACACAACAGCAACCCACAGCAAGTTCAATCAAAAGTACTGGCCATCACCGAAAGCTCGACCAAAAACAAAAAAAAACAACACAGCAATGGACATCACAGCAATTATCACAAAAAAAAAAAACAAATCAAGCTCCATCAAAAACAATTGACAGCACTGCAAGAGCAACCAAACTCAATACATACAACAGCAACCCCCACCATAAAGTACTGGCCACCACCTCAAGCTCCAACAAAAACAAAAAAACACAGCAATGGACATCACAGCAATCATCACAAAAAGAACACATCAAACTCCAAAATAAAAAACAATTGACAGTACTGCAAGAACCAAAAACTATAAATACCGCAGCAACCCCACCCTAAAGTGCTGGCCATCACCGAAAGCTCCACCAAAAAAAAAACAATTGACAGCACTGCAAAATCAACCAAACACAATAAATACCACAGTAAGCTACAGCAAATTCAATCAAAAGTAATGAACACCATCGCAAAGGACAGGACAGAGGACCTTACCAAGACCAACATTTTAAAGTTTCTTGTATTGTCATATAAAGATTGCATACATAATGGAATCAGCAGTTAGTTGTGATAATTAATACAGACCCCTTATTCCCGGTCATCCTTCGGTACTTTTTCTGGGAAAAGAGAGAAGATCCAAACGAAGGAAACTGGTAAAATCTTGGCAAACTCGAAAAGCAACAAAAAATAAGACAAATAATTCTACATAGAAAGACTAAAGACTGAGCGACACCAACTAGTCGAGATACCGGGAGGTATCAGGTGCTGAAGACGAGAAATCAGATACTGCTCCACATTTGACACCCGTGTTGTATCTCATGATACCCATGGATGTACATGTTACCATCTTAAAACAAATTCAGAGACGAGAACCAGTGTTTACTGAACATGAAAAGAGATCCGGTTTTAGGCTAGGATGATGTGATATAGTTTATGAATAACGGGACTAGAGATAAGTTTTTCGATGAAAGTTATCATCATCTTGTATAATTCAACCTGTACGTAGGATAAAACATACCATTAAATCTATAGTATTCTATTTTAGCAACACATATTTTGAAGGAAACTCTCCTGAAATATGGGATCTGTTGCAGACCTAAATTTTAAAGATCTGGAAATCTCAATTTCCGTTGCTATGAGTCTAGTTTCAAAACTTGTCGGACTTGAGATAACATTAAATGACATTGATATAAACTATCTCATCACGAAATATTTTTAACAGACCACGATTGAAGTCCCTTATTAGTCTTTGTTCATGCTACCGACACGCAATATTGTTTGATCAAGCGTTGTAAATACAAATAATTGAAAAAAGAACAACTCTAAAAAAAATCATAGATAACTTCTGTTTACTTATAAGATTTAAAAAAAAACTCAGTTATTTCCCTTGCAATAGAAAAGGAATAAAATTGTTTTCAAATGAATCGCAAAAAAAGTGGTTAAAACGCAATACATGCAATACTTAAAAAAAAAATCATTTTTAGAAATTATCACATCTGCTATCAAACATAATATTTCTTCGGAGATTGATACAAATAAAAATTAATTTCTCGTTTTTAGGTCAAAGAAATTTATTTCATCATTTTGAAATATAATTAATGTTTATTTTTCTTAAATTGGCATTCTATTGAAGGTTTTACAGTTTTCCAAAATACTGCAAATAAGCAATACAATATCTAGACAACAATAATTTGCCATAATTAAAGAATGGAATTTCAAGTTGGAAAAGGAATATCCGAGCTAAATACATTTACTGTGCAAATACGTTAATTTATCACCAGTCCTCATTCAATATGTAATATTGAAATGCTAACATGATTGTGGCAAAATAGAAAGTTTGGAAGCACCAAGCACTAGGTTGTCCTTTGCATGCTTTCGATTATCTAAAAATAATGCTATTTTTTTTTTGTTAAAAAAATGTTAGACATGATAATGGTTTAATGTTCTAAAGTGTTAGACATATTAGGAAGTATTGTCTTGTTCAGTATTCCAATGTGTTAGACATGTATTGTTAGAAGTTTACCCAGGTTCAATATTCGAATGAATAATGTTTCCACCAAGAGCTTTTAAAACACAAATGCAATAATCTATTATTTGAATATTCCGTATTTTATATGGTTTTGTTACTTCGAAAAAGCAGACAGATTTGTTAGACATTTGATAGTTATCTATAAAGTTATGCATTTATACAACTATGCACGCCGGATAATGAAGCAATCAAGAAGACAAGTTTTCTAATTTGTATGAGAGATTTCTTTAAAATTTATTTTTTTTCATTGGCAGTGATTTTCCGTGTAGTCTAAAATATTGAATATTATTGTCACGGCCTTGGTGGTGGTGGTTTGGGTGGGTGTGTGTGTGTGTGTGTGGGGGGGGGGGGGTGGTAACTAAAAGTCCTCAATTTATGTTGCAAATTATACAAATTAAATAATAAGAAAATTCGACTCAGGCTGGCAGTTCCAACACCAAGAAAGCTTATAATAGTCACGAGTTGATCAGTTCTCAAATTATCTTGTTGACAAAAATAAGTGGTAAAGTTGCATTAAACAAACCTTGTGCACTTAATTTTGTGTACTTGTTTAGTTATTTTCTATACCTTCCGACTCTCTGCACTTGTTAACTTCTTCTGAACAAGTTTACTTTGACAAATTGAACACAATATATAGACTCGCCTTGTGTCTTTGTTTTCTTGAAACATACGACTAATCAATAGTTTTGCATTGCAACAAACCTTGTATACTTAATTTTGTTTACAAGTAAAGTTATTTTCTATACTGTCCGACTTTCTTAAAGTAAAGTTATCCTCCGAAACTGATTCAAATAAATAAATAAAGATAACATTTTCAAAGAGTGTTTTGATTTAATTTCTGATATTAATAGATTGTGTATATTTACGCAAAACATTTATTATTTTAAACTGACAAAATGGATTTTCAAATTGATCTACAAGTTTTAAAATTTATTGGCAGTTTGAAAAATGTAACAAAAATCTTTTAAAGTCACTTACGAAAAATCGTTTTCTTACTGAGATTTGAAATTAAATTTGTGATTTTCATGAGATTATTTTTTTACAGTCGTGTGTTCTGTTGGTAAATTACTTAATAAACATTCACATCTTTTGGTCATTATCGTACTTTTCAGAATACTTTTCATGTTCGGAATTAGTTGATACCACACACAGTGCACATGTATGCAAATATATAATCAAACTGTTAATAAATCAAATCATTTTAACGCAACTTATTATTATTTTTTTAATATCCTCGTGAAATCAAAACTAGAGGCTCTAAAGAGCCTGTGTCGCTCACCTTGGTCTTTGTGAATATTAAACAAAGGAAGCAGATGGATTCATGACAAAATTGTGTTTTAGTGATGGTGATGGATTTAATTTGTACATCTAACTTTACTAAACAGTTTTGCTGCTTACAATTATCTCTATCTATAATGAACTTGGCCCAGTAGTTTCAGTGGAAAATGTTAATAAAAATTTACAAATTTTACCGCAGTCAGATTTGCTCTAAATGCTTTGGTTTTTGAGTTATAAGCCAAAAAAAGCATTTACCTCTATGTTCTATTTTTAGCCTATTACTAAGATTTACGAAAAATGGTTAAAAATTGACTATAAAGGGCAATTACTCCTAAAGGGGTCAACTGACCATTTCAGTCATGTTGACTTATTTGTAAATCTTACTTTGCTGAACATTATTGCTGTTTACAGTTTATCTCTATCTATAATAATATTCAAGATAATAAATAAAAACAGTAAAATTTCCATAAAATTACCAATTCAGAGGCAGCAACCCAACAACGGGTTGTCCGATTCATCTGAAAATTTCAGGGCAGATAGATCTTGACCTGATGAACAATTTAAAATGCTTTGGTTTTTGAGTTATAAGCCAAAAACTGCATTTTACTCCTATGTTCTATTTTTAGCCATGACGGCCATCTTGGTTGGTTGACCGGGTCACCGGACACATTTTTTAAACAAGATACCCCAATGATGATTGTGGTCAAGTTTGGTTAAATTTGGCTCAGTAGTTTCAGAGGAGAAGATTTTTGTAAAAGTTAACGACGGACGCAGGACGACGACGGGCCAGGTGAGCTAAAAAGTAATCTCATGTAAAAATTTACAAAATTTACCAAAATTGTTAAAAATTGATTATAAAGGGCAATAACTCCTCAAGGGGTCAATTGACTATTTTGTCGCTATTATATCTATGGTCATGCTGATTAATTTGTAGATCTTACTTTGCTGTATGATTATTGCTGTTTATAGTTTACCTCCATCAATAATAATATTGAAGATAATAACCAAAACCTGCAAAATTTCCTTAAAATTACTAATTCAGGGGTAGCAAACCAACAATAGGTTTCCTGGTTTCTCTGAAGATTTCATGGCAGATAGATTTCACCTAATGAACAATTTAACCTTGTCAGATTTGCTCTAAATGCTATGGTTTCAGAGATTTGATCCAAAAACTACATTTTACCGCTACGTACTATTTTAGCCATGCCCGCCGTCTTGGTTCGCGGGTGGTGTCATCCGACACATTTTTAAAACTAGATACCATAATAATGATTGTGCCCAAATTTGATCAAATTTGTCTCATTAGTTTCAGAGGAAAAGATTTTTGTAAAAAATTACAAAAATGTATGAAAAATTGTTAAAATTGACTATAAAAGGCAATAACTCCTTAGGAGGTCAACTGAAAATTTTGGTCATGTTGACATATTTGGAGCTCTTACTTTGCTGAACATTATTGCTGTTTACAGTTTATCTCTATAATATAATAATATTCCAGATAATAACCAACTAGAGGCTCTCAAGAACCTGTGTCACTCGCAAGTATTTACTGATGCTTTGCAAAAAAATGTAAAATAAGGTTAAAAAATAATTAATAAAATTAGATATTAGATATTATAATGATATCTAAGATAATAACAAAAAACTGCAAAATTTCTGTAAAATTACTTACTCAGGGGCAACAACCCAAAAAAGGGTTGTCTGATTCGTCTGAAAATTTCAGGGCAGATAAATCTAAATCTGATGAACGTTTTTGCCAGTTTTACTTTAAATGCTTTAGTTTCAAAGATATAGAGCAAAAACTGCATTTTACTCCTATGTTCTATTTTAGCCATGTCGGTCATGTTGGTTGGCAGGTGAGGGAACCGGACACATTTTAAAACCACATACCATAATGATGATCGTGGACAAGTCTGGTTAAATTTGTCTCAGTGGTTTCAGAGGAGAAGATTTTTGTAAAAGTGAACGGACAACGGACGACGGACGCAAATGCCAAGTGATGAGAAAAGCTTACGTGGCGGCGCCCTTTGGGACAGGAGAGCTTATGTTAATAATAATAATAATCAATATGTATCAATCACTATCATCATCGGTAAAGGTTTATTACGCTCCGGTAATAAAAAAGAACAATGAGTTCCTGAACGGAAGTAACAACAATTGTTATAAAGAAGATAAAAATATGTATTATTTATATAATTATAATACTTGACACAGATATATACCAAAATAAAGTATAAATATTTTTAATGTTCAGTGCCAACTTTAGTCTATGTCGCTTCTGAAATGTGGTTATCTACGATCTTTTCGAAAGTAACAATAGAAGCGATCATTGTTAAGCACTATATACTTGTATTTCGATGCAGTACTTATGTCAAACAATGACTTATACTTATCTACTGTTTATGAAAATCTTTGAAATATAACTTGCAAGTATATGCGTAGATAACTTCACCATATATATCAGGCTAAACATATGTACACCAGACGTGCGTTTCATCTACAAACGACTCGTCAGTGACGCTCAACCAAAAAAAGCCAACTAAATAACTTGTCGTTAAATACCTTAGGACACTATATGTTACCATAAGATACTAAGGTTACCATATAATGCTGTATCATACCATAGGGTATCATATGATACTCATGACGAGTTCATCTGGTACTCTAATCAAAAGATTGGCAAGCTAAATACACAAAACAGTTCTTACTTATCATTGCAACCTTAATCTTCAACTTAAAGGACCTAAACAGAATGACAAAACCCGTCTAAGGCTGACTTTGTCAGATGGAATTGTAACAAGTTTTAGTACATCTATACTACAATTTTGATATTCGAGCAATACTGTGAAAGAACAGAGTCTTCACATCCGACCAAATACAAAACCACTACGTTAAGAGATCAGGTTTAGTTAAGCTTTTTTCGGTGATACATTATCGTTATGTTTAAAAGCGTTTAATGACTAAAATCTTGACAGAAAACAGATACATTGTACAGATGAAATCTCATCCCAGTAGTCCTGTCTCCTAATTACAGACCTAGTGTCGGAAAACTCTAATGGAAATGGAAATATGTTAGATTGCTGCGGTTTTCTCCCTGTCATTAGTTTAACGTGATTTATTGACATCACGGATCGTTTCTATGGTAACGGAAAAAAATACATATCAGAAACGTCGGAATATTTCAATTATTGACAATTCAATTCTTTGCAAGTTGTTTATTGACCAAATGCAAAGTAACATAAATCAATGTTTTCCTTCAGTTTTCTAAAGATGCTGTATCACTATATATTTCCTGATGATAAATATTAGAACTTGGCCAACCTCGCATTGTTGATATGTACACTGTTATAAGAACAAAATAACTTTACGAAACCTATCATTAGTTTTAGTGTTCCCTTTTGTGCTTACATTACGATGCAATAAACTGTGAACGTTCTGTCGTTCGTTATAACTAAACGCACTCCATATAACTAAAATAAATACATACTTGAGGCACTTCCAAAAAACTTTCTGTGTTTATTACTTAATCCATTGATGTGTTTTGTTCGTTTTCATCATATATGAATGGTAACGTTGTTAATGGAATGTTTGTTACAAAGAGTAATATTTGTCTGACCTTGAACTATTATAATCTTTCATGAGATTTGTCACTTTCAAGCTGTTTTATGTCGCATATTTGTAAATATAAAATGAAAGATGGCATTCCAGATTTACTGTTGCAACCCCACAATGCAGACAAAGTTCAACTGTAGCCGTTTTGTCTTTTCTGTTTATTTAACCGTTTAATGTTTTGGCTTTGCAAACTTTTGATAAAGAGCGTGATGTTGTCATTCATAACATTCTCGCGCATTTGTATACTTTTCATATGTCTGGTGCGTGGCTTGTAAATGTAATTTAGAATACATTACAATTTTGTTCAACCTTTGAAAAAGCATGTAAGAAACGATAATGCTCATGAAAGTATACATAAAACTTGGAAGTATGGAGATTTCTTTATATATATATATTTTATTTAGAAAACTACCCCTTTACATCGGGGGCACCAGTAATCAGGGTAGAAGTGATGGTGCGTCTATACTATATTATTTACAATTATATACATTTTAGTTAATGGTTTCATTATAGAATGTCTTTGAAACAATAACATACATGGCACATTAATAAGACAAAAATAGAGATTTCTAAAATACATAATCATAATAAAAAAAGACAATTTGTAGAATGTTAAAATATACATGTAATTAAAACACTCATAGACAAATATGACCATGCAGCATGTATAAAGCATAAAAACTAAGATCAATCAATATATAATAGTACATACGAGTAAGTTAACTAAAGGTTATTTTGGTTCAACCATAGTTTGACGTAATCTAAATAATTCTAAGAGATACATTCTTCCATAAACATCATAAAATGAACCAATTTCATCGTTAAAAGCATAACCAATATCGCCAACTAAAAATAATACTTGTGCACGTGGCGACAGTTCCAGAAAACTTACATTTCTATCATTAAAAGAGGCAAATAAGGTGAAAAATTTAGACCTGGTTTGTTCAAGAGATGTACACCCGAGCAGAAAATGTTCTAAATCTTCTGACTCCCCTGAATCACAAATGGGACATAGGTTGTCCTCGGACATATGCATTCTAAAAAGAAACTGCTTTAATGGCAAATAATTTGTTCTTGCGAGCAGTTTAAGACGAGATGAATTAAAATCGCTTATGTCCTCTAAGTATAACTGGCTACCTGTCTTAATATAGCAGTGCTGATACAAATCAAGGCTACTTTTAGTAGTAACATCAATAATTAAACTTTCCCTTATGGCATTACCATATTGACAGTTAAATTTATCAGACCCAATACTTTCCGTGTAGGTGTTCATCTCTTGAACATATTTCCAGACACTTTCGTTTAATTGAACCATTTCACTAAAGACTCGCTTGTACAGTCTATCGTCTGGTAGGTTATTAATCCTTTTAAAGTACGCAACTTTTTGGCGGGTGATAAATGCAGATACGGGTTCCCATCCAACCTCGAGAAGGAGAGCGGAACGGGGAATATTCATTTTAGTGTTCATAATGATCTTAGCTGCGCGGTATTGCCAACTGTCGATGATCGATATATTTGTAGTTGAAAGTGGCATCCAGACGGCGCATGCGTGTGTTAAAGAAGGCCGCAGCAGGGCGTCTCCAAATTTAACACGGTTAAAATTTCCATGCTCACCGAGGACACGTAACAAATAGTTCAGCATATTATCCATCTTATCTTTCAAATAGTTATTTACATGGAAATTTGACTTTTGTGATCTATTTATGTAGTAACCGAGGTATTTATATTCGTTCACTTCCTCGATATTTACATCACCAAGACACCAGACTCGTTCCGGATTCAACCGTTTCCCAACCACTAGAACTTTAGATTTCTTATGATTAAATTTCAAGTTCCATTTAGCTGCGAAATCGTGTGAAATCCGAAGTAACGTCTGTAAGTCTTCTGGCGATTTGGCAACAAATACAACATCATCTGCAAATAGGAGACAATTTATAAGTTGTTGCGAAAGATTAAAACCTACACCGCTTTCATTAAGCATATCAACCAAGTCATTCATGAGCACAGAGAATAAAGTGGGTGATAATACACAACCTTGTTTGACACCATATTCCTGTTCAAACCAAATAGATTCAATGTCACCAAATAGTACCTTATTTTCTACATGACTATAAATATTCTTATCTAGACGCCATACCTTCCCTTGTATCCCACCTTGCCATAATTTAACAAAAAGCCCATCGCGCCATACCCTATCAAACGCCTTTGATAAATCCAAAAAGGCTAAGTAAAGGGGTCTTTTAGAAGAGCGTGACAAAGCACAAATACCTTGTAAAGCAAATATTTGATCTTCAATGCGTCCTGGTTTTCCCCAAGTACTTTGTGTTGTTCGAGGAAGTTCACGATATGTATTTCCAAAGTCTTCGAAAAAAGTTTATATATATTTGATGACAAAGTGATACCTCTGTAATTGTCTAAATCGTAAACAGAACCGGATTTATGGAGAGGTTTTATAATCCCCCTCTGTCATTCCTCCGGTATCTGTTCGTGATCAGATATTCAAATATGAAGGTAAACAGATCACACAAAGTCTTAACCATCGTATCACCACCATATTTCAAAAACTCGTTCGGAATATCATCGAAGCCGGGTGCTTTTCCTAGTTGAATCCAACGCAGTACATCTGAAATAGATGCGTGGTCAATTGAATTGGGGATGCCAGTTAATCCACTATCAAAATTAGGGGATTGTTTACCTAAAATCATGATTTATATCCGCCCTCAATAGACAAAACGTATGAACATTTCAAATTACCACACATCTTCCCTATGTGTAAAACTTGAAACCATGAAACCCGAGGTTGTGACAATACTTTGTTTTAACATTCAAGTATATATTCTTTATTTACGGTGGTCAAATGCATGAAAAAGGGGTTTTAGTTAATTCTACATTGGCTAGAAGTAAAAGGGGGAGTTGAGATCTCACAAAAAATGTTTACCCTCGCCGTATTTTTGCGCCTGTCCCAAGTCAGGAGCATCTGGCCTTTGTAAGTCCTTTATGTTTGTTTTTTTTATTATTTTAGTTCAAATATATGTTTTGGAGTTAAGTATGACTTCCATTTTCACTGAACTAGTACACACTTTTGTTTAGGGGCAAGCCTGCCTCCGGGTGCGGGAATTTCTTGCTATATTGAAGAGTCATTGATGGCCTGCGGCTGTTTTCTCCTCTCTGGTAGGTTTTTTTGTCTCTTTGACACATTCCCCATTTTCATTCTCAATTTCATTACTAATCTGTATATGCTTCCCCTATCAGAATTACCATATTGTCTGACTAAACATTTTTGCCACACTTTATATTTCAAGCATAATGGAACAAATTTAAATATGCCATAAGAAAGATACAATTATTCCTCACCTGAATATCAATCAATTAGAGGTATACTTTATATTTGAAGATAAATACCATAAGCAAAGTAAAACATCTTTGATCATCTCTTTAAATTAAGTTAAATTTTGTATCACGATTACAAAACTTTATGGATATAACTATTATTGAACAGTATATATAAACAGTGTTCTTAAAGCAATTATCAGATCATATGGTTTTCAACAATATATATATACCTACAGAACTTGAATAAATGCGACATATTCTGTTGAAATAAAAAAAAATGCTGATTATATCAATGAAACTTATCCACTATATATTGAGTTACATGTAATTAACACATTACTCATTATAGAAATAAAGTGTTTTGTTTTTCTCTTGATATCAGAGTTTCTCATACAAATCCGTACATTAGTAACTGAACACTTTCCTTCCTTCTTGGGAGTTTCCTTTTTTTTGATGGTTTGCTTCTTTGTAGTGGATCTCGGATTTTTCTTTATGCTTTATCTTTATAACAGAAAATAGGGATACAGATATCATAAATCTATTACAATTTTTAACCTTGACAAAGTCAAGTGCAAAATTATCATCCTCGTTTATCACCTTCATGTCAGAATTTCAGAAATCTTCATTTACATCGTATGGTAAGAGTCTTTCTATGTATAATCATGAGATTTAGTTGATAACTATCCAAATAATGTTGATTTAAGCAATTATAGGTCACCGTAGGGTCTGTGTCCACTTTTGATAAAAATCAAGATACTTTATATTTAAGATCCAGATGCAATGATCTAAATCCCTATAGTATAACTATTGTACGAGATAGTTCAAAGAACAATAATTTACAGTGTTGTATCTACAGAATTTTTCATGTTTTTTTTTCAATCGTTATTAAAATTATGTTTACAAGAAATACTGTTCTTATATTTTTGGCTTGATTGTAATGCAATCTGTGATTTACTCCCAGTATATCATATATTACAGAATTGGGTAATATAGAGAATTCCAAGTGCTTGTTTAATAAAAAATTAAAGTAAATACCGAGTTACTTTTCAAGTCCACAAGTTTCCTATTTTTTAGCCAAAAGTTTAGGCATTGGCGTTTACACAAGAAGTGAAAGTTAAAACATTACATTGGTTACACGATAAAATATAGAGGAATGAACTTGTCACTTTCTGAAGGACAACTTGGCATGGTCAACAGTACATATACAGTCATGCCAAAGAAAAAATTTATCCGAGAGCAAGGATTCACCTCCTGCAGGAACGCTGAATATCAAACATTTCAAAGTCAGTGATGTATAAATACTGAATGATGACAGGCTACATGACAAAAAGGGACATACAAGACTGACCAATTCAACCTTAGGTCAATGTTGCCTGAATCAGCATATCATGAGTTGTATAACTACTTCTCTTTCCTTTTTACGAGGATGACTGCGAGGGAATTCTGAGAGACTAACTTGCAGGTTACAAATTGTTATGAAAATAATCATAACATTGTCCTATAACTGTAATATAGGTGTCTCATCAGCAATCATACCATATCTCCTCATTTTCAATCATACCACATTTCCTTATTTTTACATAATTTATCAGATTATGGAATCGATCACGTGACATGCGTACGGATGACGGGGAATATTCACTTCGTCGTCATAGTCGGACGATACAGTATCATTCATTATCAAGCGCTTGTACGTATTTGCATAACTGATAAGGTATCTCATATTGATACCCTAATTTTCAAATAATACATTAATGTCTATATTTTGTACAAAGCTTCATATTTATATATCTATATTTTCGGAAATATTTTATTTGTACATCTTTTTCATTTCTAAATTTAGGTCTTATTAAATTCTAGTCAGTTTTAATCTCATGATTGAAATTGCAATCTATAGATAGTATCGTGGAGATGATAAACTATCATAATTATACACTTTCAGAATCTATTATCCGTTGACACAAAAGAAATCATTGGTAAAAAATGTATAGAACAAAATAATTTCAAATTATAAAAATGCGAAAAACAGCAACAAAACTAGTATCTCAATTGTTTGTAAAACAATTGAAAGGTCTTTCCTGTAAAAGTGATGTTTTAGTAATGTACTTTGTACGACCTTTCGTTTGATATACGACAAGCATACCTTCTGAAACTTTTCGCTTTTAACACTAAATTACCTCATCCGCCTACATTTTTGAGATCGGAATTATGATATATGTAACATAGAGTAGATGAGCTTTCATTTGATATGCGACAACCCCATGTTCTAGAAAGTTTGATTTTTGCAATTAATAACCCTATCCAACTAATTTTTGGGGGTCGGGAATTTGATATTTCAAATGTACACATCATGACCTTTCATTTGATATACAACAACCCTATCTTAAAAGAAAATTAATTTTTTGCACTCAATGACCCCATCCAACCCATTTTTGGGAGACGTCAATTTGAAATTTGAAATGTACGCTTTATGTTCTTTCATTTGATATGCGACAACCTTACCATCTGAGAAATTTGAATGTTTGCACTAAATGACCCCACCCGTCCCCCTGGGATGAAAAGTAGGTTTAAAATATTCATTTTTAAGTAGAGTTTATTAAGACCTTCAATTTGATATATCAGATGACCCCATTTGATAAAGTGCAAATAATGATGCAATATCAACTATATAAATAGAAGTTATGAAACTTACAAAGTCAATGCAAAACTTGAAAATTTCAAATTGATTTTTTGGTGTTTTTTTCCATGGAATGTTTTTGGTATTTGGTCAAACATATAACTATGTCAACCTCTTCAATTTCTAAAACATTTTAAGTGGTAAGCTCTTGATGTTTCAGAAATACATGCCTCCGCTCGCAAAATTTCAAACTGCATTATCTCTAAACCGACAATAGATATCTCAAATCTGTTAAATGATAAATGATCTACAGTTGAAGGACAACATTATAAAAAAAGAATTGGGACAATTTCAAAGTTCACCAAGGTCACAATTAATCATCAAATATATGATGCAATACAAAACTTGAGAACAAGAAGTCGTAGAGACATGGGACTATCACCATTCAACTCAGGACCACTTGACCTTTCAAATATCACAGGTCAAGGTCATAGTATACTGTGAAGGTCAAGGTGAAATTTCATCATGACCTGACATTGACCTCAAATTGAAGGTCTTGAATTACTGATCATCTTTGCAGTTTATAGTAGGTTGATATCTGCTACCTTTTAAAAGATATACACAAAATACTATACTTTTAAGAATCATCCCGTTGTAACTTTTGAACAGACAGTCGGACTTTTTGGGACTGATCATATAAAATGTAGAGCTCGTCGAGAGGAACATTTTATACGCTGTAAGTATGCAGCAAACTCTTATCGTTTTCTTAATATGAAAGATTGAAATTGCAGCGTAATTTATTTTTGCACTCTGTGACCTTTGACCTTGGGTGCAAATTAAAGGTCATATAAACTTAAGATTATTGGTGTAGGTCCCAAGTCTTTACGACTTCCGGTTCTCGAGATACAATTTTTCAAAAATTGTGTATATTTTTTCAAGGGAAATAACTCCTTATAAGGGTTAACAACAAAATGATTGTATATGTTTATTATCGTTGCCATCTGGTCTTGTACATGTTGCCGTTTTCAAATCGATTCTATCTTGAATACTTTTTGAGAAAAATGTAAAAAAAAGAAATTGCTTCAAGGGGACGTAACTCTCATAGGGAATGATGAAATCCTTAGCAGCCTCATATGGTAACACATCATGATGAGATCTAACTTTTTTCCAAATAAGGTCATGATATCTTTAAAAACAACGAGGGGGGGGGGGCCATGTCGAAAAAAACCAATAAAAGGGAGATAACTTCTAAAGGGGATGATGAAATCCTGCACAGCCTCATCTGGTAATACTTCATGATGAGGTCTACCGATGGTCCATATTTGGTCTTGATAACTCCAATAGAAACGAGGGGAGGCCATGTCAAACAAATGCTGGATGAAAAAAAAAAAAAAAACAGGAGAAAAACAATAAGGTCTTTCCTCGCGGAGAGGAAAGACCTTAATAATGTTTTCTTTCCTCCGGCCTTTAGCAAATACATGCATATTGGGTTATGTGCCATGCAATTGAACACAAATTCCTCATTTCTGGTGAAGAATGAATTTCGAATGAAAATGCCTGATATCAAAAGAATAATTTATAATTGTCCATTATTTATGTGTTTGGTTTTTATTTTGTAGATAGACCAATAGGTTTTGTTTTGTTTTACTATTAAACCGGTATATTGTTTGTGTTTAAAATCTTACTAGTGTAATATGGTTTAACTTTTATACATTCTACTGCTTGTGTTTTACAATATGAAATGTTTTTATTTGGATTAGGAAACGGATTATTGTAATTTAGTAGTTTGTTTCCCGGCGGATCAAATTGATTATTCAATGGTATGAATATGTTAATGCCGAATTGTGCACATTATTAAACTTGAATTTAATTAAGCCCCAGTCACAATAGACCACAATCGCACCACGCTCACCGCGATCTAAAATAAATTCAGATCGTGGTGATGTCGCGGTATGAGCGGCATGAAAATGTAAATTTCTGTTGCTTTAGCCCCAGTCCCACTAGACCACGATCGCACCACGCTCACCGCGATCTAAAATACATTCAGATCGTGGTGAGGTCGCGGTATGAGCGGCATGAAAATGCAAATTTCCGTTGCTTTCACGATGCTACTACGTCCTCATTACGCTTCTTCAACGATCCCGCTACGATTATACCACGTTCTCACCGCGCTTATTCTGCGACCTCACTACGCTTATGAAGATCTT
This sequence comes from Mytilus galloprovincialis, assembly GCF_965363235.1. Taxonomy (NCBI): domain Eukaryota; kingdom Metazoa; phylum Mollusca; class Bivalvia; order Mytilida; family Mytilidae; genus Mytilus; species Mytilus galloprovincialis. Next base: position 62,734,864 of record NC_134838.1, on the reverse strand, counting down.
TCTACGCTCTTCACGTTCTCACTACGACCATACCACGAGTTATCCGATTGCAACACGATCTTACCACGCTTCTACTGCGTTTATAGCACGTTCTTACCACGATTATACTAGTACGTTCATTCCGCGATCTTACTACGTTATCAGCAATAACGTCAACATAGTGTTCCATATCAATACAGTTCCATTCCTTCTATTTCTGATTAATACGTTGATTTCTCGGAAACAATATAGTCATGCCACAAAAATCTACTAGAACACGTGGGCGTGGTGGTAGGGGTTGTTGTAGAGGCAGAGGGAGCAAAGGAACGAATCCTGATCAAGCAGAGATGTCGGACCGACCAATCCAACCTAAATTACAACCCATTGCTGGTCCACAAAGCTCAAATGACGATATTTTAGTGAACGATAGCAGAGATGACACGTATGTGTCAATAGATATAGGAAGATGTGGTATGAGTGCCAATGAGACAACTCTCCATCCAAGTAACAATTTATAAAAGTAAACCATTATAGGCCAAGGTATGGCCTTCAATACGGAGCCTTGGCTCATACCGAACAGCAAGCTATAAAGAGCCCATAAAATACTAGTGTAAAACCATTTAAGCGGGAAAACAAACGGTCTAATCTATATAAAAACGAGAAGCATGGTTGAGCCGTTAGAGACGAGAAGCATGGTTGAGCCATTAGAGAAAATGTCTAATTACATACAGACAAACAAAACCTGGAGAGATTTAAAATATTTTATTTGAAAATGACAATGAGAATGATAGTCGTAGTACGAACGCAGTTAGGTCGTAAGAAGAGCGTGATGAGGACGACATGGGCGTGCTAGAATCGTTCTATAAATCTTGAACAGCGTGGTGTCAACGTGGTATAGTCGCAGTGGAAGCGTAGTTGGGTCGCGGTGAGAACGTGATGGTCGTAGTGAGGTCGTACATTTGCAATAACGTCGCTTTGAGATCGTAGTGCAGTCTCTCCGAATAAACTCACGCTTTCGCTACGCTCTCACTACGATGGTACAGCGACCTTCGTGATCTTACTGTAACGTGTTTGGCTTATGAACTATATGTTCGTATCCGTTTTCACAGAATCTGAGATACTCCAATATCAATCTTTTGATTAACTCAAAAACCAACTTCAACTTTGAGGCTTTCCTTCAAAACTACAAGACCAACTTTGAAACTTTGAAACTTAATAAAGAAATACTACTATTTACACAAATAACTTATATCTGATAACTATAACCTCAATTTATCCTTGATCCTTTTATTGCCTCCGAGGTCCCAACTGATTTGACAAACAATTATATTAAACTTAAGAACAGGCTTCAAAAATCCTAGGTTCCTGAAACACCTAGTTCTGAGACACCCAGTCTCTAAAACACCTAGTCTTGAAATGACTAGTCTCTGAAGCACCTAGTCTCCGGAGCACCTAAGTCACCAGATTATTACAAGCTATCTGTTCGAGGGACTGTGACCATTCCCGAGGGAAATTACAGTATCAGAACAACCCGGTAGCTTGCAGTAATTATACTTAGTCTCCGAAGCACCAAAGTCACCAGACGATTATAAACTACCTGTTCGAGGGACAGCGACCATTCCCGAGGGAAATTACAGTATCGGAACAACCCGGTAGCTTGCAACAATCGTAAAGACTTTAAAAACCCTTGCTTCAAAACCACAACGCTTTCAACTCAACTAGGTTTACAAACTTTCCTTTCAAAACTTCTTTATTTGCTGGTATTCACTTTCCGATGTTTATCCGTCGACAGCCAAATAATAAATGAGCCACTTACAGCCTTACAGCCCTCGCACGGTCGGCTCGGTGCCCGAAGGCGATTGGTGAGCGTTTCAATATTTCAAAGTCTGCCGTGGGTCAGGAACAGGTGGTAGAGGAGGCCATTTTGGAGGTCGCCATTTTGGTTTTGGTGAGCACCCTGCCCCCCCCTAAATCCGCCTCTGTTACTACTTTAGTACGCTATCACTACGCTTCTACTACGACCTGATTTTTCCACGACCGCACCACGATTATTTAGAATATGTTCAATAAAATTAACGGTACCAATTTTCTTGCACCACATGCGCATTTCGACAATACATGTCTCTTCAGTGATGCTCGTGGCCAAAATATTTGAAATCTAAAGCTTATATAACAGATGAAGAGCTATAATCCAAAAGGTCCAAAAAGTATAGCCAAATCCTTGAAGGGAATCAGAGCTTTGCATGAGGGCGATACATTCCTTAATTTATAATAATTTCTATCATTTTGTAACACCAAATTTTAATAACACAAAAAATCCGTATTTTCATGCCAGTACGGCTACTGGGCTGGTGATACCCTCGGGGACTAATAGTCCACCAGCAGAGGCATCGACCCAGTGGTAGTTAGTCCAAATAATTATGACGTCTTGAAAGGCTATTCGAAGTAAGGCGTCAAAGAAAAAAAATTATAATAGCCTTTCAAGACGTCATAATTATTTGGACTAAGTGGTAGTAATAAAATTAACGGTACCAATTTTCTTGCACCAGATGCGCATTTCGACAATACATGTCTCTTCAGTGATGCTCGTGGCCAAAATATTTGAAATCCAAAGCTTATATAAAAGATGAAGAGCTATAATCCAAAAGGTCCAAAAAGTATAGCCGAATCCTTGGAAGGAATCAGAGCTTTGCATGAGGGAGATACATTCCTTAATTTATAATAATTTCTATCATTTTGTAACAGCAAATTTTAAAGTTGGCCACGCTCATCACCATTTTGAAGACCTCACCACGACCATGATACGACCGTACTACGATCATCAAAATTTGCATTTTTTTTCACAGATCGTAACTTGCGATCGTGGCCTAGTGGGACTGCGGTATAAATAAACTAAGTATGAATGATCTAATTCCACAAAGCGATGATATTAATCTTTAAGAAGAGCTCAGCAGAGTGATAAAAGCATATATATATATATATATATATATATATAGGAATATACAATAAGCAATTGTTTCCAGAGATCGAATTCACTATCGCAAATAGCCCATAGATATCTTTGTTGATTAACTTATTGTGTTTTGTTGTTGACCTTATGAATTTCACTTAATCTGCTCTACTTGGCAAAAAAGTGGAAATCGGTATCGTTTACAAGTTAAAGTTCAGGTCTTTAAACTTTCAGAGTTAACAATACGTCAGCACTTTGATTGCTATTGTTTTGTGTTGCCAATGAGAGAGGTATGAGTTTTTTCTCTCATTGTTTCTTTTCTAGAACAATATCGTTTACTGAAACACCGTCAACTCCTCGAAGTTAAACAGATACATTACAAGAAGATATGGTATTAGTGCCAATGAGCGGACAACTCTCTCTTAAAACATTGATCTATACATGTACCATATCTAAAACAAGCGTACTGTGAGTTAGTTTTGCTTTTTTGATAATCTCACATTTTCAGAAACCCTATAGCAAATAATATTTAAGGGTGTGCCAGTTGAGTATTCGACAGTATGCAGGATCAGTACTCTAAAGCTTCAAACAATTCGTGTACACTCCTTGCACCAACTAGTATTAAGAGTCTGCATATTAAGTGTACTCGACAGTACGAGTATTTAAAATCAGTAACTTCAAACGATTCGTGTACTATAGACAATTTAGTATAAACCTATTTCATGGATTTCAATGGTCACAAAACGTATTTTATATTTATAGACATACATGATTTCGCTTACTTGGAAACATAATCATTAATGTTTTCCGGTCAAACAAGGACTTCCGCCGGAAATTCCAACAGTTTCAATGCTTTCCTCTCGGATGTCCTTGTCTGCATGCTAAAAAAATCGAATTCATCCCAATAGAACTTGATGTTAAATCAGTCATGTGGGTGTAATTACATTGACTGTAAGTGCTGAGATCTTTGTATAAGTATACTAGTTGTAAGAAAACTGTAAGAGCTATGTAAATCTAAAGATGATGTTACGAGGAAGTCGATTAATTAATTTCATCCGAATTGCAAGAATAATAAGAAAGATATTGTCACGCGCATCATGTTAAAATATTTTCGGCTCCTTAAAAATTTTGAGAGACGTTCTTTTACCACATTTTATGCTAAAACTGTAAAGAACAATAAAACATATTCAAAATTCAAAAGTTGAAATACTATAGATAAAATTTATAAACAGACTACCGAAACCTCTCATAGCAAGAGGAATTCTTGGAAAAAAATCCATAAAAGCGGATTAGATGTAACAATTTAGTAAATGGAATCAATATGCTATCCTCCTTTTCGTTCAACGTGTTTCCTCGTATCTTTAAAGAAAGTGATGTGCAAAATGCGTTAAAATTATATCAAACTTAGTTTTAAGTGGAAGTGGAACGCATTTATATTGAACGATCATTTAATATGTAAAAGAGATATTCTGTTTTCTAAGTCCTTATGGTATCCCCTTTAAAGTGTCCACAAATGTTATAGAAAGTGCAAATTTACAGTCATTTCGTGTGAAATCAAAAGGACACCGCATGAAATTTGGACTTTAAATGAGAACGTTCAAATTTTGGGATTTGAATTCATAATAAACTGAATACTGAATTAAAATCTGATGGAAACAAAACGAATCCTTTTTGGTTTCTTTTTTTTTTTTAAATGGTTCTTCTATCCCACAAAATTAATACCAGCATATAAATACATAAAAAAAAAATATGAAAAACAACTTCAAAATTCTTAACATAACCTTGGACATAACAGCGCAATACAATTTGGACACATATATAAAGGCTCAACATGAGAAATACTGTAAAATCAATTGGAAATGAATAATTGACGCACCATACCGATATAAACAATAAAAAGACTTCAGACATAAATTACGGGTCTTACAGTGCTTGCAAGTCTAGCATATGGTGAATGGTAATTAAAAATGCAATCAAAATAGCAATCAGTACATCTCTAATGGATTCATTGTAAAGACGTCATATCTTTGCAAAAGATGAGACATGCGTAATTGTTGAAAACCATTTCTGTTTTTGTTACTGCTGGGTTGCTGTCTTATTACCTATTTCTCCCTTTAATCATCTTATAAACACTCAACAGCTGACCTTGGAAAGAATAGCAATACCAAAACATGTCTTTATTTCTCATTAACATATTTACGCTTGGCTGCAGATGCATGCATATTATAGATAATTGTTGTTGTATTGATTTCAATATATAATAAGTTATACCATCTGTCGTATACATATAAGTATTATTTGTCATGTTTAGCACATGTTGTTTTTTCCTGCATTGAAAGGCAAACAAACAAATAAAAAAGATATAAACTTAACTTTATTGAGCTTATTCAAAGAATACCACAACACACTTTATTGATACAAACATTTGGCAATCCGGTTATGAGTATTTTTCCTTACACTAAAAAATAAGCCAGACTTTTCTTAATAAAATGTTATGTTTTTTCATTCTCACACTTCCTTGTATAACATTGTATAATTATCATTGCAATATGTTACATTTAGTCAACAATGTGCCTTTGTTTTCATACAGAATAATGACAAATCATTAATGTTGTTAAACCTTATTTGTCTTAAAATTACCATATTTATTACAGGAGTTTCCGATTCGATTCTTTTATCTTTTAAAATTCCTTTGAGTATTTCGATCTTCTCTTCTTTTTTTTATCTAGCAAACGCAAACATAATACACATTACAACTGATCAATACATATATAAATATTTACATTCATGACATTCTTTATACATTCCATTTCACAAGTATACATATAAGTATGTGAAACATTTATTATTGTATAAAACATTTCATTAATTATTGTCTCTAACGATTTCATTTCATTATGTGCAAACAATGTATGTTCGGTTCGACCCTCTACCAGATAGAGAATCCTTCTCCGTGTGTCGAGAACTAAAACGAACATTTTTCTTCTTGGATAATGTTTTCGTTTCAAAAAACGGAATTGTACCACGACGATATACACAAGTACATTAAAACGATGAAAATACATTAAAATTCTCAAAATTGCAGAGACCTCGGAATATACTGCCGTCATAGGTCTATTTGTGTCCTTAAATCTCAAACATACAGTGACAAATTTTGAGCAACGTTTAGAATTAAAATACCTAAATTTTACCGCAAATTACCTGATGTGTGCATGCTTCAATTTATAATGCATGATATTTTCAATATAAAAAAAAATGAACATGAATAATATATACAAAAACAATAAAGAACACAATCATCAATTATGGCACTAAAAATGTAAATTAAAATTGTTTTATACTTTTTCCTCCTTTGTATACAACCCAATCATTGGCCGTTATTGGCACATGAAGTTTACAAAGTTGTTGGCCCTTAAAAATTTAGTGTCATTGTTGCTTTTCCAAAAAACTCTGGGGACATGCTTTTTGTAGAAATTTCAATAAAATACAGGATATAAGGGCTTCAAAAAGAAAAGTTGCTTGTAAATGGTATCAGACCTCCGACTTATTATATATATCTTGGTTGTAAATATGAAATATTTATGTTTCACCCTTTAACACGTTTTGCAAATAGATTGAATGATGGAAAATTTTCTTTTAGTCAAAACTGCATGACTTTGAAAAACCTCTTGATTTTGTTTCGTCAGTAAAGTAAAAAAAAATCACTTCTGATATAAATAAATAAAAATCAAAAAGAGTTTGTTCGCTATAAGTATTTAAAAAAAAGATGTAGTAAAAGATACTCAAAATTTGTCAAATTCTCTCAAAATTGCAGTTTGAGGCAATGCATAAGCATCAGTTAATTTAACAGCTTGTGAAAAAAAATACAGTGGAAATTTGTGCTTTCAATATCTCATACTTCTTACCAGGGATATAACTGAATGAAGGTCGTCATGTAAATACCATTATTATACAGTTCACAAGTTCATAATCATGAGTTACAGTTAAAAATAACAACACAATCTAATAGACTGATGGCAAGACATAGCAATACAAAGCACATAAAAAACTATAGACTTGGACTCGGACTCTGACCTTCCTTCATATTTAAAAGTTTACACTAGGAATATAGCAGCAAGCTTTCCTCCCATCTCGACTTTTTGAACCAGTTAATCTTTATTTACTTCAGAATCTTTATGTGGATTTACAATTTCATGATTAAAGTTGATCATTCTTATAGTTTATGTGTCTAATCAAACTAGGTCTAATCAAGCTTGATACTCTAATTTCAAAAGTATCGAGTTATTTTCCTGACTAAAACAATATGCCATTTTGATTAAAATACCTTCAAACTTTTAAGTTTACAGCCTATAATGCAAAGTCAATGATAGAAAAGGTTGAATTTGTTGATTATATCTTAAAACGTTTCTGCAGTTATTTGATTAGACGAAGAGAGATGTATGGACTGTCAATGTTAGCTGATGATACATAGTTTTTTTTCTCATCACAGATTTATCATCTAACGAATTACTTATATAATGCCAGGTCACGTTTCGTTTTCATAAGATACATTAAATTATTTAATTTCATTGTAATGTGACTTTGGAATTGAGGTCGGAAGAAAAAATTATCTGCTTAAAAAATCCTGCTGCACAGTGACACATATTACAACTTAACTCTTGACAATTAACAAAGCACAAATATAAAAGTTTCTTACATATTAATTAAGACGCTTTTGGCAAATTTGGTGAATAGCTTTGTAAATATCTCTTAAAAATCTATCGCTAATACAACAAATTCCTATAGTTATAAAACCTTACGCTAACTAATAGTTAAAGCATTACACTAAAATAAATATGGAACAATTCTGTGTGGTACTCGTTCACAATAGTCCATCCAGAAGGGACCATACTTCGAACTGCATTTGTCGTCGTCTCGGAAGCTACGGTGCGTCAAGAGTATAGTAAGGAAAATGACGTAAGAAAATGGCATGAAGTTCTCAAATCCTGCTGGTAATGTCCAGAACAAGGCTAACAAAATCTCAGGTATGTAGTGGAAATGGCGAGAAAGTCCCCACCATCCGGAGGTTAGAAGTATACTTTCCTTCTCTTGTCCGTCTTCAAGCGTATATTTGGCCCTAATGATATTCGGTTTCTTTCCCCAAATAAGACAGTCGCCGTCTGCTGATCGAACGCGCTGTTTCTGCCAGTCTGCGAAATAATTAACGGAGATCGACAACAGTCCACATGTTAAAATAAATGTCGACCAGAACCGACCAAGATAAACGGGGTTATTTACCAGATAGAGGCTAACTGAGGCATACAAAGAAGGAACGTATACTAAGCATCCCCAACATATATAATATCCAGCGCGGTCAACCATGATGTCTATTGTGCTTAGATATCCTGCTTCCCACCAAAAGAACTTTGTGATGTATGCCAATTGCAAAATTGCTGATACGATCATACTATCAACAAATCCATGAATTTCGAAGCTCTTTAAAGCATAAATATAAACAAGCACGGCCCAAATTGTCATTCCGAATCTACAGTTAGTGAAGACTTTGATGTCAAATCCAAGTACTCGAGGATAGAGTTCGGTTCCCCAGTAATAGTCAAATATAATGTTTCCAGAGGACCCACAATCAGTTGAAGACGGTGAATATAGACCTTTAATGTACAAAAAGATGCAAAATATAGCACTTAAAACATTCAGTGTTCCGAGAATGTCACCAAAGTTATCATAAACTACAGATGGTGACAAGTTATACTTCTTAAGTATGACGGTTAAAATAAATAAAGTAGTCATGGTAACGACATAATGCGAGAATCCATTGTCTTTGTAAACTGGAGTGTTTCCTTTTGGAGTAATTGGACCTTTGACTAGCTTTCCTGGCAAACATTTCATCAGTAATAATGCCCAGATGCAATAACCAAACACGACAGAAAGAGCGAAGTTGCTGCAAATATGAACATCTCCCCATAACTCCCTTAAAGAGTCCAACGTTGATGCTTGGGTAATTGAATGAACCATGTTTCCATAACTTCCTTTGTGTTTTGTAGCTGTGTACCATAGCAACATGACAAAATTCGGTGTTGATACCATCAGGAACACAGGAACGAATATTTTATTGAAAAAATCCCGGTTACGCTGTGTAACACCAATCTTTTCCAATTTTTCATATCCTTCTTTGTAGCCATGGAAACCATTACTCAACATGTCTGATCTTGTGACAGGGTCTTGTTGCTTCGAAGCTTTTTCCTTTCTCTTCGACATATCTAATCTTAAAATACAATGATAAAATTTAAATGATCGATAGGGTTCATAAAGAGATTTCTTCTGGCAAAGAGCGATCAACGCGATGACGAAATCAGTGACAAACAGTACTGTTCATACTGTATTGTAATATTAAGTATATGTACTTTGGTGAGGTTTAGGAGTTTGTGTTAGATGTTCGGATTCCTGTTTTTTCCCTAGGATACAGGTTATTATAACCTATCAATATTTTTAGCTTATTTTGTTTCTTATTTAATGCTTTTAGGACTTATAGCATCAATTTCAAATTCTAGATTTGTTTAATTTCACGCTTTTTTATAATCTGTTGTTGTGTGTGATTTTCGGTTTGCGATCTACTGGATGTTTGAGTCTCGCACTTGAAGGTGTAAATGCAAATACATTTATTTTCAAGTTGCTAATTACTATTAGATTCGAAAGATATGATAACAGTCTGATATTTATCTTAATTTGATAAGGAAGTGGTTAGCTTCTTACAAGGACAGCGTTTCCTGTACGATTCACGTGACTAGACAGTTCTAAGAGCATGGGGGCGCAAAGGAAAGAAATAGGATAAATGTTTTATTTATTTTTTTAAATAAACATCACCATTTCATATATATTGAAGTTTTAACCTATAAGTATTAGTAAAAGAAACATCATAAACGAATTCAACTTGAAGTTTGCATGCACTGTCGTCCTGAATAATTGAAATATTTGACACTGGACGTTAGGCAAAACATCGATAAACCATTCGCAGTAATCAACATTTGCTATCAAAACTTATAAACATTTTCTTTCAATAGATACTTGTTTATTATAAATTTTCCTTTCGACTTGTATTTTTTTTTTTATTGTAGTCTCTTTTATAGCATGCTCAGTTAAAGTTTCTAGAAGAGATGCTACATACTTCTTTATTTAAATAAAAAATAACAAAACAATAAAAACTGTATCAATCTTTTTAGAAATCGATGACAGCATGCAGTGTAATTAGATCTCGACCAGAGCCAAGGTTGGGTGATGCGTGTGCCCCCTAATTTCATATTAACTGTATCATTTTTCAAATATATATAAAATATATGCATATCTAATAAATGTGTATATGATAAACGTTTCAGTAGCATTTTAAGTATATTTTAACAAAGTGTACCTGCGTACTAATTAAAGGATACACGAAACTTTATTTCATGAACTTTTAAAATCCATGTACTTGCAAGATTTTTATCTTCATGTAAAATTATATCATATGCAATTAAAGTAACTAGTTGCTTCGACTACATGTTGATATGTATATATGTATATGAAAAATGTAAATTAACTTACAAGCTGTGCATTTATCAGTCCATGTAGAGATATTATAAAACATGTACACTCGGCTTGTCGTGTGTTATAGCATAAGTTTATACTTATGACGACCTTTTAAGCCATCACATTTCAAGTGTATGATCTCTATATGACATACCTCGTTTATTAACGTGTCCTTCAGGTAGAAAGCCCCAGGCTCGTTAGTCCAGCACACGACCAATACACTTCTGAAAAATGCATAAAATTGTCATCCACTTAAAAAGATAGCTATAAAAAAGATGATCAAAAGAAAATTCCCTGTCACTAAAAATAAATATTTCAAAAAGTAAGAGCACTATGCACGTTATAATAACATATGTTAGTCTGATAAATACTACAAGCAGATTATGCGAGATAAATCAGAATAATACACAGATATGTATCTTCCTGTTGAGGGAAATGAATGACTATTAATAACTACATACAATAATAAAAAAAAAATCAAACAAAACACAACGCAATTCTTCAGTACTACGATAACTTGTGTTTCCTGTGTCATGGAAATAGATTGATTATTGGTTGCTTGACGTCCAGTGGCAAATATTGCATGCATGTTCAGGACGATCATGGAAACAGAAGTTCCTTTATACTGCAATTCTAAATGTAATAAAGTAAGAAATATAACAGTCTTCTGATCCTATCGGATTAAAAAAATATAGACTATCTTTTTCAACTGTTTAAGCAAAGTTTCCAGATGACATTTTGTTTGGAGGAATAAATATAATTGATACTCGGACATCATTATAATTTAAAGGTTGATATGTATATACAAAAATCTTTAGTCATATCGCCATATTGGGATACGTTACATTTGGGGGAAATTCGGTTGTGAAGATTTATACAGTCTTCTACCTGATTGCGTTTCCTGAGTCAAGGAACAGAAGTTCATTTGTAAAATAAGTTCTAAATGAAGAAATATTCAGGAATATTAATTCCACTGGAAAAAATACAGTTTTATGTCACTGACGATATTTGAAAAGAATAGAATATTTATTCCAACAGTTGATCGTAAAGTGTCCACTCGGAAACCATGAAGGGTTGTTAAGAAAACAATAGCATTGGTCACATGATACCATCAGCTAGGATATAGAACAATGTAAGAAAGTCAGATGTTTAGATTTATATACAGTCGACTTCCGGATTAAACTTAAAGGATTTTTGACACGTGTAACATGAATGTTCTTGTCTTCCTTCCATCACTGCAGTTAATCAAGTACATTAAGTGTCCATGTTCTCTTTGAAGTGTTTTAGTTTAAGTGTTTTACATAACACCAACATTAATATTAGCTTGGCAACAGACCACAACTTGGCCTTATCACTTCCTTCTTCTTACACTTAAGTGTTCACTTAACAATATTCATTCTACCGATTTTAGATTGATCGTTTGGTTACTATACTCCAGTGCGACTATTTCAGTCAAATTTTAGAACAAATTAGACAATGCAACATATTTATGGATATGAAAAGAGAAATGCTCAAAAGAAGAACCGCATAGTTTTGTCAACCATGTTTGGACAAGTAAAACCTTGAGAAATATTTTACATTGTATATCGTGTATGGTAATTGTTTTGCAAACAAGATTCATACTGGTGAAAATATTTCTCTGTGCAATCAGTGTACAAAATGTCCGGCAAACAGAAAGCAGATGTTAAATTGCTAATCGCTACAACTCGACGCTATCAACTTCTATCAACTATAAACAAGTATCAAATCGTTCTCTTCCATGTAGAAGCCCAGTAAAATTTCAGGAAAAATGAGTAATATAAAATTCCAAACTATCGCCAAACAAGAAGTGGATGCAAAGCAAATCTAAAAATAGCTTACACACTTCAACTCAACAGCATCAAACTTTGACGAAAATTTTGTTCAGGGTCTTTCGGCCAGACGGGTCAAGTGGTTACTAGATTTACTTTCACCATTAGCGAAACAATTGCTTAATAATTTTATTTTCATGTAGTTCTGTTTACAAAAAATTTCAAAAATAAAGCGGTTATACATGAACTACAGCGTTACAACTGTCTCAAGTTATTATACACCATTGGCTTTCAAATATTCGGCCTTGAGCATTCTTGATTAAGCCGGTAACTCCATTAAATTTTTAATTTAATTTTTTTTTCAGATACAGTATGTAGAAGTAGAAACACTCTTCTTCTATTTAAATAATTTAAATATTAAAAGTTCTAAAACAGCAGTTATATGCTAACAGCATGTGAAACTCTAATGGCATGGATCCATATCATTACGGATTTTGACTAACAAGCGATTTACCCTTTTTCTTCTATCTTTTAAGTTTTGCATATATCAAATATCCGAGAATTGCTTACCTTAAACGAAATAATGTATCAATGTCCTTATCCAAAATAGTTATGGATTGGTATATAAACCTTACAATTCACTATAGCTGTAGGCGCTGAATTTAACAGATGTCATTTTTTCATCGTATGATCAATAGATCGATCGTTATCATCTGGTGGAGCCTATTAATAATGCTACCAAGAAAATATTGCTTTCAATATAATAATTTCACAAACCGACAGTGCCTGTAGCAAAAATATGTCAGTTTATCACATGATTAATTCCATTCAGTATTCAATCTTATACTATTAGGATATTTATATCTACGTTATGATAAAAGTGTCACCTCTGGTCACTTGGTGGGTGAAAATTGGACAATTAACGCTTGAATCGTTCACAGTTTATTTTTCATGTGGCAATGTCTGTCACGATCAAAAACTGTTTTTCATTTATCGTAAAGGAATTGCCTCCTTTATCCATGATGGCAAAAGGGTCAAGATGCATATGTACAACAGTATAAAGTTAAACACAGCATTATGACATACAAACTGGCAGTTGTAAAGCATATATATATTAGAAGATTTAGCTTTGCCAGATGTAAACCCTATTTTCGTAATGCTTATGATTACTTTAAAAAGATATTATTTAATACAATCACTTTATTAAGAGAAAGAAACATGTTTTGCAGAACATGACTAAAAAATAAAACGGCGTAAGACTAATATGTTACGGTAATTGGCACAGTATCTAGCGACGTCTCATTGAATTTCTAGTTTATTTTGCATGTCTGAAGTCTGTTATTCCAAGAATTTTTGGAACACATGTGCAAATCAAAGACTTAAGATTTTATTTTCTTATTTTTTATAATATATTTTTCTTTACAAAAAAGTGGTAACCTCATCCTGAAACACAGGCTTAATTTTTGTACCATAGATTTTTATAGGTCATACATAATACAGAGTGTCTATTCGTCCGTCCAGCCGGACGAATAGTTAAAAATCTCTATTACTCCGGCCTTCCGTTTGCGAATGCGCAAATCTTTCATATTAATTAAAGTGTCATGTAGCGCTGAAAGTGTCCCGGATAAGGTACCGGATAACAAGTGCGTATGCATACATAATATGCCATTTGACTGGCATGCATGTACGTAGTCCAGAATGCATGCAAGTCCACTGGCTCATATTTTCAATAAAGACGTCTATGACTTCTATATTACATCTGTCTCTTTGGTATTTTGAAAAATCGATTGTTGTTACTGCTTTGATCTCAGAAATGTTAAACACCTTGCTAGATGCTTATGTTTTTACGACTATGGAAATAAAATTACTGACATATTAAAACCAAATTACTTTCCTATATCAGCAATAACATCAGTTTCAACGGATTTAGATTTTTTTGCACCTTTGTTTTTAAAAGTTCAACATCTCACGAGGTCGATCATCCGAATTACATTAGCATGCGTTTAACGGCGCCTCTTTTTCAAAAACAAGACACGAAAGAACTGCTCGACTACACGTTAATAAAGCTGACAAATTGAATCTCCTAATGTAACATTATTATATTTATTAGCTGGACCGGTTTTTCAGTAATGAGGCTGTGTTGTGTTTGGGATATTTATCGTTCCATTATTGGAATATAATAAAATTGTCTGGATTTCGGACTTCTATGAATTGATTAATGCAGATGAAGTTGTAAGAGACGTGGTTAAGATCAATATTACTCCAGCATGATATTCAGTTTATTAAGACTGCATAATACGAAAACTAAAAGGTTTTTTAGAAACATCGGTAATGATGCAATTTGCCGATGTTTTGTGCAGTCACGGTGTTCATACTAGAAATTTAGCTGATCTATTTTCTTTGGTTATTATAAGGGAAAATCTGAACTAATGATGAAATTACAAACACTGAAATACATACTGTTCAGGCCGAACAAACAAATATGTGAAATGTTTCCTCATTTAGAAAAATAGGATGTTTTAACCTTGAAAATATGGGGACAATCTGCAATGTTCACTTCCAAAAAATTTTAATAATTTCTTCAAGGTAGCTAGGCGTCTTGTGGTATATAAGAAATGAAAATGAAGAACTTAACACAAGCATTATTGTTTTAACTTCAGCATAGTAAGATACACACAAAAGAGTTGTCATAAAACCTCAAAAGACGATGTATTCAAACAGTAACTACTAATGGTCGCTTGAATTGGTTAATCATTCGGTTCGAGATCATTTACTTTTCGGGGGGGGGGGGGGGGAGAGAGGGGGAGAGAATAAGTAAGAGCTGAAAATTTGCACAAGACAGAGTGAAAATGAATATTCTGCAACACAAAATGCCGGAATAGTAGTGTAAAAAAGTGTTGATAAAGCCTCGGGGAAAAAAAATACATGCAAAGCAACAGATGAAAAGGATACTAGTAGTCAATCCACAAAAACATTTCCCTCAACCCCCTATCAAATGGTTCCCGAATTACATTGCTTAGTTGTAGCCGTATATGCTGACTATTGTCATATTAACTAAAACTAGCCTAAAAGTGATTTGTTGATTTGTATACATTACTATAACTGGTTTGAGCTTTACGTATGCACACAGTTTTTACTCAGATTTATTCAAGGTTGTTGTACATCTTTTGTTACATATATATAGTATTGAGTAATGTCTGCTATATTAACAAATCATTATGTTTTTATAATTAACAATAATTTTATATCTATTATGCAATTTTAAAACTTTAAAGGTTCTCTTTACACATCATTTATTTGTTATTACAAATCATTATAGCTCGGCCTTCTGTTTTACTCTTTACTTTGATCGCGTTTTCAACCCAAATTAAAAACAGAAACATGCACACATATATTTAATGCATCATCCTTATTTAATCGACTGAAGTTATCACGACTGCTGACTGTCAAACACATGTGCATACATTTTGGTAAATATACTGTAGCATTACCGAACTGATGTTTTAATAATTACCAACTTATGTTCATAACGCATTATACTTTAATTTGTTGGGGCAATCGCGGGGTATTAACATCTGTGTTAATTTCTATGGATATATAAGTGACAAAATAATGACTCAGCGGCCAGTCATAAACGAAGTAGCAAAAATATACGTTATTTGAATGATATCATAATAAATAAACAGCATTAAATTTTGTTTCTACATTTTATATGCTGCTTAAAAAAAGTAAAATCACAAAAATACTGAACTCCGAGGAAAATTGTACATAGCAGCAGTGCATACGCATTATGCACTTAACTAACACAAAATAGACAAACTATTGGAAACAAGTTTGCTTCTGAATATATAATCGTCAGATTTGCCCGTGTATATAAAAAAGTGTTTGAAATAAAATTAGATGACTCAAGTGACAAACTGCGAGAAGAATTCACAAATTCAAACTCCCATTTCTCATCACCGGAAAATCCCTGCCGTCACTTGTTAAGGATTATTTGATGGATACAAATGCATACCACTGCTAGTCATGTTTGCGTATACGGATAAGTCTATTGTAATCTCCCAAATATTAATCGGATCTAAGCATGATAGCAAATGCAAAATCTGGTTATGCAACATAAAGATGATAAAGAATGTATGTTTGGTATGAGGCGTAAATAATCTCCTTAATTAGTATGATGTTGGGTCTGTATCACCAGGGTATATACGAAATTCTGGTAAACCGAGATTTCCAAAGCTTTGTGACTGTAAAAAATATGCCCATTTTAGAATAATTATATTATCTACATTCTCTCCCCCTAAAATGTCATGTTTGCAGTTAATGTTAAATTCATTTTTCTCGAGGGGACCAACACAAATGAATGAGATGAATAAGAACTATATAAAACGGCAATATTTACTGAAAATTTCTCTGAGAATTTCAATAAAATTAAAGAGCAGTGACATACATAGAGAGCTATGATGATCGATAGAACGAACACATACCCAGATAACATAATATTCCAAAATAAGGCACCATTTATAAATTACCACTGCATGTTGTACCAGAAAACACAGTTTTAGCATGAAGACGTAAGTCAATGATGATTGGCAAGTAAATTCTCTTCCTATTTACACTTTCCTAAATACCTTTATGTATGTTGATATGTTATAAGATTTCAACACGTTAAAACTGTATCTTCGCAAGCTTTCCTCACGTTAAAGAACCCTTGCAAATCCTCAGAGTGGTACGATACTCACAGTTTATGCAACCTTTCTGCACATGAAAGAACCTTGGCAGTTGCAACAACCATTCGAGTGGTAAATATACGCGTGTTTATTTTTGCAAGCTTTCTGACTCATATCAAATTGCAAAACCTTATGTTTTAAGTGACATCCTAAATGTCTTGAATTTCATCCAGTCCGATCAACTGTGAAACAACCTTTTTATAGTATTTATTATTAGTTTGTTTTCGTCTTCGTCCTGAATATACATGAAGTATTTGCCGCTGGACTTTTATCACACAACAGTAAATCAATTCATTCACACTTTTTTTGGTTTGCTTTCTTATTATAATCAGATAATAAACTGGACATTGAATGCATCAACTATACATGGATTTACCTTTATGTTAACGTAAATTCAGTCCGAGAACATGCACCCGTTCCACCAATATTTCAACTGGTAAAATTTGCAGTGCTTTTTCAATTATACATTTAAAGTACTGAATGCATGTCTTCTACTGAGAAACGGTTTAAATTTTTAAGAGGTTTAGTATCATAAAACTTTATCTAGACCATGTGCGAAGTAAGCTGTTAAAACTAACAACATATACATGTATATAAATGAGAAATAAACGATCGTTTCAAATATATAAATCAATAAATGACTTTTTAAAATCTAGATTCTGCACACATACTGGATGAATTTCAAGTATGATAAGAGCCACCGAGAATGAACGAAGTAAACGAATGCCTTATTGTGTGGTTTAATCTGGGTACGTGACAACTTTTCTGGTTACAAGTGACGGATAGTTCTGCAACATTATGAATTTTTGAAAAATAAATAATTATGCTACGAAAACGTTTTGATGGGGTTCGTGTTTCTCTGTCTTTAGTTTTTGTGTGTAGTGTTATGTAGACTGTAGTTTGTCCTTTCTTTGTTTTTTTCGTTTTTTCCTACTTCGATTTGCTATATCTTTCGCCTCTTTTTCGCATATATTGACAAAATAGGTCCTAAGCAAGCATCACAAAAGAAGTAAATTAGTTACGTCTTCTAAATTCATGATACATGTTTTCACACACAAAATAAAATCTAATTTCTTTTAAGATATCGTGTTTTCGTACATATTTATCGTCCTTTAAAAAAAACTGTTTAATTGCATATTTATCACGAACTGGTTTCAAACCAACGTCGAAGGACTATAATTTTTAAAAGGTAGGTTGCGATTTTCTCATCAAATAATGTATATCAAATGAACAGGTGAAGGTAATGTAAAAGAACAATAAGAAGATGTATATTGAATCTGTTATCCACTTTGATGAGAACATTTTATCTTGATGACATAGATGTAGATCTCGCCACGTATTTAAATGTACTTAAGTATCCATTAAATAGTGCCATTTAATCAAGTGTCATTATAATCCTCTAATTTATTGCTATTAGCATAATTTTCAGCTGATTAATCAAGATTACCATACAGCGGACGAACTTTAAATGTATTTATACAGAAATATATAGAATACAACGAAAATTACACAACTGCGACGGATGAGATATTTCACTAACTGGGTTCAAATACAATGCATACTCTCTTCTTTTACTTGAGAAAAATTCCCTGCTTAGTCATCCGATTCTATATAATTATATGTACTTGCAACTCTTAAAGTATACATTACGGTCCTCTGGAAGAAATGTGACTGCCTTGTGTTTAAACAACTGAAACTATCGCGTATAAAACTTGTACAATGTCATACTGACCGACAGAGGAAGACATTTCAGCAAAACAATGTCCAGTCCAATACAGAAAATATAATCACGTATAGATAATTTACTTTACTGGTATGTCCTTACTCAGAACATCATATAACTGTATTACCATGGTCACAATTGAACCCCATAGAACATCTTTTGGTAGAATCTGAGAGACTGGAAATTCCAAATTAAGACCAAATTAAGAATGATCAAACGATTTCCAACACCAGAAACATGACTTATTGAAAGAATTATGAGCAATATTCAGTAAAATATTACCAAAAGTTCTTGTTATAAATCTCGATGAAAAAAATCCCAGTCACATTAAATTACATATCATCCGAATAAATAGTCTGCTAACATTTCATAGTGTTATTCTATCTCAGTCTGAATCTCTAAACACCGCTATTAAATGCAATCAATAACTATTACGCAAAGACTCTATCAGGGGAAATTGTATTAAAATAATTTTGCTTCGACATATACAAATGTCAAATTATACCTAACGGGCAATCAGGGACCAACATTAAATATTTGTGTAATTATTTACACTGGAATTAAAGCCAACAATAATAAGTCAGTTATTGTCACAATTTTGACAAGTCAGTGGCGGATCCAGAAGGGGGTTCCGGGGGTTGGAACCCCCCTTTTTTGGACGATCAATGCATTTGAATGGGGACATATAGTTGAAAATCCCCCTTTATCATGGGTTGGGACCCCCCTTTTTTTAAATGGCTGGATCCGCCCCTGCAAGTATATCACTACGCACTTTAACTTGCACCACATTCCTGATATTTTATGTGCAGATGCATTTATTCATCAAATAAGCAAAACCGATACCAAAATTTTGTTATGGTGCTCTCTTTTCTTTAAGCCGTCGTTGAAAATACAGAAGGCTAGTTCAAATTTACTAAAAGTTTTGTAATCTTTAAAAGGGTTTTCAGTTGAAGGGCGGTTGGATGGTGTCTCATTCCGAATTCCCGGCCGACGAAATAAATGCTAAATCCCAAATGCATGTGAAAATAACATGTCCGTTCATGGATCCACGAAAAGGGTCTTTCCGCCCTCTCAGTTCGGTGTTTTTATCAATCCATTTCAGCAAAATAAGTTGAAAATTCATTCACATACTATTTATATTTTATTCCGTCACAGTGTGTATTCACTTAATTGAAAAGCACTTTACGCCCATATGGGCCAATGGCTTAAAACATTATACATAATATACAGTTTACATATATAAAACAATGAAAATAAAGAATGCAGACACTTTGACTTATAATCCTTGTCTTTCTTTAAATCAATATATAATATATATAAGAGATTCAAATTATATCAAGGACTCC